>NW_006787746.1:808385-815513 GCF_000442215.2 Lipotes vexillifer | reverse complement strand
CTGCTGAACACTTTTATATTATGACTTTTACAGCAGTAAAAACTTGGGTCCTTTTCTTAGATAAAGGGAATTCTCTTATTTTAATTGTTTAATTTGTTATCCTCATATTTTTCTTCCTTTTGGAGGGTGTATTGTTCGCATTATGTCTTTGAATCTTTCTTCCAACTGTCTCATCTTTTTCCTTATGTCATCTCATTGTTTATTCTATTTTCTGAATTTTTTATTGGATGTTTGAAACTATCAATTATGTTATCAGTAGGGTCAATTCTTTGTTTTTTTTCCCCACTTTTTAAAAAATTCAAATTTCATTTCATAAATTTTTTTTGCTGTATTTAAAAAAAATTAATTTATTTTTTTCATTTTGACAATCTAGCAGTACTTCTTTATTAAACATTTATTTGTGATATACAACTTGGATCTCTTCCCTTAGGTTGTTGAGTTGTATATGTGCATATGTATATGTGTATGTATGTGTCGTGTACATATTTATGATGGTTTTAAATCCATTAATACCTATACACATTAGGCCTTTATAGTTTGTCAAAAAGTAGGAAAGCAATGCAAGTGGTGAAATAGAATTACTACCAACATAGGCTGGTGGTAAATTAAATGACAAAACTTTATTCCTCTTCAAAAGGTCTAGAGAAGTTTTGTGCTCTCTGATCTCAGGTACATACGTTGCCCCTTCTTCCAAATCCAGGAAGAAGAAGCAATCAGCTACCATTCTGGCTCATCACAGATCCATCAAATTCTGTCAGTTCAGGCAGACTCTTCCAAGTACCCATGGAAGAAGCAGTCCCTCCATTTTGGAGATTCAAAGGAATCTGCAGCTGAATGCCCTTGGATATTATTCTCTTTACCTGAATCCTCTATGAAAAGCAAAAGTTCCTCTGTATCATGGGTCGTTCAGCTCCCATCAACTCTAAGAATGCCTGATCCAGTAGTCCATGCAGCCCTGGATACACTCTTTAGGATTCCTCCGTTCAAGGCATTAATTTTAATCTTTTGTACTACCCTCAAACAGGAGTCCAGAGGTTGAGATAATCTGGCACATATTTCAAGGGGATATTTTTCTGTCCTTTATTATTTTAAAAGAATACAAATTATGTGAAGATACAGTTGGCCCTTGAACAGCACAGGTTTGAACTGGGTGGGTGCACTTATAGGTGGAATATTTTCAATAGTAAATACTGCAGTAACATATAATCCATGGTTGATTGAATCTGTGGATGTGGAACTGCAGATAGGAACTACATATAATGACAGTCAAGTATAAGTTAGTGGCAGATTTTTTTATTGCAGGAGGGTTGGCATCCCTAACCCTCATGTTGTTTATGGGTCAAAAATACTTGAAGTAGGATGTAAGGATGTAATGACTAATTATATATATATATATATATATATATATATATATATATAATTAGTCATTAGATATTATATATCTAGTATATAATAGATGGGAATGCTCCTGCTAAGTACAAATATTAACCAGTATTAATATTTAATCATGTTAACTAGTATAAAATTTTCTCTCTTTTAGATGCTCTCTTTCAAACCATATATAATTTCTGGGATCTCATCATGTTAGGATTTATGCAAGAAGGGAATCTCTAAGCAGTTTAAAATGGGAATGTATTTAAGACATAGCAATATGGTACTGAAAAATAATTTTGAAACTAGATGATACTTCACAGGCTGTGATTAATCTTGGCACTTCCACAGCCCAACTTTTTCACTGGATGTATGTTGGTTCTACCTCTCCTTTTTTTTCTTTTTACTAGCTTTGCGTGCCCTGTTCACATCCTCTCAAAGGCTGATATTTCCTTTCCTTTTTCTTCATTTTGGAGAAGTCACATATAAATTTCATAAACTATAATGTAAACTATTTCTCCTAAAGTTCTCTTCACTTCTGTGACAGGCGTTAACTATTTTTTAAGTCTTCTCAAAGATGTAATTTATATTTTCTTGGGGTAAATGTAGAAAATGTTTGAAGTAAAGATTAATACCAAACAGAGAAATCAAATGACTGTTTTATGTAATTCATAGTTGATTGCTCTGGAAGACTTGGAAAGGAATGCCAGTGTCAGTTCACATATTTGCTACAAGTCATGGAGGTAAAAGTAAACTGCTACTCCAAAATTTGGAGACAGAGGTGCATACAAGAAAACAGACAAGATAATTTTATCTGGAGCAAAAGTCCCTGGAGCTGTTAACTAGTAGGAACACTAGAACTGCTGGAGAGTATGAATGAGGATGGACTAGCATGAGAGTGAGAAACTCCAGGGGAGGCACACTTCCATGGTTCTAATTCTAGGAATCTAACAAGTTTTCACAGTGAGGAGTCATTAAAGATCCCCTCAGGATGAGATGAAAGTAACCATTTTGAAATATCTTCAAGAGATTTTCTATAATAAAGACTTATTTTCTAAGTGATAAGACTTTAGGAGAGTCTTATCTCACCTGGAGGGAAGGGCAAGTACCCAATGACAGCTATGCTAGATATTTCTATCTCTTATAAAAGACAGAGGGGGAGAAAATAAACACTCGTGAAGGGGTCACTATATAGCCCAAGGACAAACACCCACCAAAAAATTCAGTTTAATCATAAGATTATAAAAGCTTCCCCTCCTCCACACCTTACTAAGACATCACCAGAGCTCTAGTAAAATAATTGTAAATTGCAGATGAAAGCACTATAAGACAAACTCTCTATTTTAAGAAGAGTTCTTAGGGAAGGACACAAATAAAAGGAGAGGGAAAATCATGGACCCTAGAGCTACAGCTACAGTAAAAATTGTAGCCCAACTCCTAGCAACATATTAACCTCAATTAACCTTAACTGGCCACCTCAATTATCCTTATACCTTAAATACAAGTTCACAAAAAGTTGATAATAGAAGGCTGGAAAAAGGTATACTATAAAAATACCATGTATAAGGAGGCTCGTATTGTATATTGAAATAGGAAGTCATAAACTTTGGGACAATAACTATTAGTTAAGATAAAAAGGAATCATAATTATAAAAAAGGGTCAATTTAAAACTAAGATGTTGCGGTCTGGGAGCCACACGCCTGGAGTCGAGTTCCCTGGTAAATGCGACCCGTGTCCCAACCAAGGACACCCAAGAATCACCGACACCAAGTAGAAAGATTAGCAAAGGATTTATACAAGTACAAGTATAGAAGCTTACACAAACTGTCCGGACAGGGTCCCACTTGGAGAGAAGTGAGTGAGACCCCGACTAAGAGTCAGGCGAGGCTTTTATACCCTTCACAGGGAGGGAAGTCCCCAAGGCGGGAGGGAGCTGTTTAATTTTGAATCAGCCAATCAGGAACCCGGTTCTTCCCGACCCAAGCAAGCAAGCAAAGCAACTTTCTTACAGAAGCCAAAATGTGCTGTTTAGCCCTGAAGCTGTTCTTCCATTTCTTTTGTCACAAAGACAAAGCAGTATTAAGTATGCATGTGTCTTATAACATGGCTTTAAGATATAGAGAGTAAAAACTGAGAAAAATTAGCTGAATGAATTTAACTAAAGTTAACACTTGAAAATTTTAACAAATGTTCCTTAGTAACAAGTATAGAAAACTACCTTTTGGAATATAGAAAACTTAAACCATGAAATTAATAAGACTGACATATAGAACATAGCAGCAGAAAACTGTAGAAAGGGTTCCTTTCATCTAAGCGTGGCAAGATTCTGGGCTGTGGCCCTCACAGTTCCACACAGTTGCCTTTGTGACCAAAGGAATATACCAGTATCTTAATGATGACACAAATACACACCTCCACAGCAAGATGATAAGAAACTCTGGCTTAGAGTAAGACCATGGAAGTAGGTGACTGAGGTGAATTGTGTTGGCATGAGGTAAAGAAACTGAGAGGATAGGGTGTTCGATGGAAATATGGGAATTGGTACTCTGAATAGTGATGGCAATGAAGATAGTAAGGAAGGTGTTAATATCTTCAATTAAAAATGGGAATTAACAATGGATTTGATAGCTTAGAGAGTATGGGACATTCTGTAGTATGTGCATTCATTTTAAGTGACTGTAGAACAATTACCAAAATTTTGCTCAACTAATTTCAAAGTTTTATACTGATACTGAATATGTAGTCTGATTATACTAGAATTAAACAGGGAATCAATAAGAATAATTCGAAAACTCAGAATATTTGGAAATTAAGTAATGTGTCTTTACCTAATTCATGGGTCAAAAATAAGTCATAGAGAAATTTATTAAATGTTTTGAACTGAATATAAATGAAAAATATATATCCAAGCTTGTGACAATAAGGCTTATACAGGGAAGGAATGTTATGTGTTAAAGATAGTGCTAAAAAAATAATCTATATAAATAAAAGAAAGGAAATTAATATCAAATCAATACTAATAGAAAAAATGAAAAGCTAATTTTTTTTTTATTTTAAAGATTAAAACAAATGATACATTCATAGACTAATCAAACTGGGATATACATATTATCAATATAAAGCATATAAAAAGGTACATCACCATAGACAGAAAAGAACAAAACCAAAAGGAGAGTAACTTCATGTTAACAAAGAAAATAACTCATATAAAGTGAAAATTAATCTAGAAGAATATAACTTATAAAACCTGATATGAGAATAAATAGGAATATCTGAAAAATCCTGTGTCTATTTACAAAAATTAGGCTATTACTAAAAACCTTTCCTCAAATAAAACTATAGCACAAGGTGACTTCACTAGTGAAAACAATTGAAGTAGGGAAAATACGTCTTATATATCTTGATCAATTGAATATCTACATGGAAAAATCAAATACAGTATGCAATATACAGAAATAAATTCCACATGGATTATAGACATAAATGGAAGAGGTAAAGCAGTTCCTTATTTGTACCATACGAGAACATCTTTATTACCTTGCAGACATACGAGAACATGTCTCTGACAGAATACAGAAAGCACTAACAATAAAGGAAAAAATGAATAAATAGACCTTTATAAAATTAAATGCATAATCATCAAAGCTCACCAATAAGGGAATATAAGGTCAGTTAAATAAAGGGAAAAGATATTGCTATACATATATCAGAGAGAGGACTCATATGTAGAATATGTAAGGAATTTCCAAAAACTAATGAGACAGTCACCTCAAAAATTGGCAAAAATATTGAACAAGTCTTTACAAAAAGAGGATATTTAAAAATCTGATAAGCATATCGGAGAAATGCAAATGAAGACCATAATAATATATGACTAGGCATAAAAGAGGCTTCTGCATTGTCAGTAATACTCTATACATTGATCTGACGAGGTAGGGAGATATCATTTCTATCCTCATTTTTCAAAAAAAAAAAAAAAAAACCTAAAATAACAGTCACTAGGTTAATTACCTGAGTCATAGAGTCAGTGAATGAAGAATACAGAGGAAGTAAAATCTGATTTTCTTATATTAACCATTGACATCTGGAAATATAGCCTAGGGGCATCTGTGGAAGGGGTGGGAATCTGAAAGACTGATTTGGAGAATAAAAGTAGTAGAGCATAAGAACATCTGATTAACTGGAACATTCCACTCCTGGGATCATGCTGATAGCAGATTTTTCTTTACCAATGTAAAGTGATGAAAACATGTAATTTGGTATTCAGGTGTTTCCAAGTCATAGAGTCTCAGAAGCAGCTATATATTACCTTTCAGTAATGTGGGAAAACTGACTAGGAGACAGTGAGAATAGCTTATATATTACTAAGGGGTCCGGGAAGGAAAAACTTGTAAGCCACTGCCCTACAAACATATTTCCCTGTCTCAGAGAAAATAGTGTTTTCCTAATAAGGGTTGACACTGAGTCAAGTATACTTGTTTTATAATGGCAACGTGAGCTCTGATTTTAGATCCCTGCAGATGTTTTTTTTTGTTTGTTTTTTTGTTTTTTTGTTTTTGCGGTACGCGGGCCTCTCACTGTTGTGGCCTCTCCTGTTGCGGAGCGCAGGCTCCGGACGCGCAGGCTCAGCGGCCATGACTCACGGGCCTAGCCACTCCGCGGCATGTGGGATCCTCCCGGACCAGGGCACGAACTCGTGTCCACTGCAACGGCAGGCGGACTCTCAACCACTGCGCCTCCAGGGAAGCCCCCTGCAGATGTGGGAAGCCCCCTGCAAATGTTTTGAATTGAGAATATACAACTCCTAGAAAAATCTATATTGCAAAAGCAAACACTAAGAAAAAGTACTCTATTTTTTTTCTTGCAGCTCATATTGTACTTCAATCTATTTTCACATTAAAATTTTTGACTTAAGTTCTTGTTATAGTTGATCACATATAACAATGATAATATAATGTTTTTATTCTTAAGAGAAAAAGCCCTTCTATTGAGTACAAAGTTCATCTTTTGAGATTTAAATTTGCAATTCTTTTTCTTTAATCTCTATGCATTTCACGTCCACATTTGTGTTTATGGCAAGGTAAACCAGCTTCATCTAAGTTTTTATTTTGTCATTAATTTTTTGTGATTGAACAGAGAATTAAAAGAAAAATGTCATTTTAGATCATTACTCAAATTCAAATTTGCATGCTCCTTCCTCTGTGAAGCCATCCACAACTCTTATAAGTAGTGTTATTAATGTTCTATTATTGTAGTGAACTGAACACAATAGCATTCAACATTTAGATACAGTAATGTAATTAAATGTTTATATATCTTCCTAACCAGTTTTTTTCTTCAGGTACTATTTAATTTTTCTGTATTCCTACTTCCTATAAAAGTACCTGATTCACACAAAAATTCATTTCAAATTTGTCGAGGGCATGAATGAAAATCTATTTCCCTCAAAACTCTCACTGGGGAAAGGACAACCATATACTGGAAAGAGATTAATAGTTGATATACAAAGAATCAGTCACTGAATGTTTCAGAAGAGATAGTTGAAGATTAGAGGATTAAGTCATATGTTAAAAGGAGACAGAGGGCTTCCCTGGTGGCGTAGTGGTCGATGCAGGGGACACGGGTGCCCTGGTCCGGGAAGATCCCACATGCAGCGGAGCGGCTGGGCCAGTGAGCCGTGGCCGCTGAGCCTGCGCGTCCGGAGTTTGTGCTCTGCAACGGGAAAGGCCACAACAGTGAGAGGCCCGCGTATCGCA
>NW_006787746.1:778998-808375 GCF_000442215.2 Lipotes vexillifer | reverse complement strand
AAAAAAAAAAAAAAAAAAAAAAAAAAAAAAGAGACAGAATCCTGACTGGTACCAATTCAATGCTACTTCAATTTACCTTTTGACATATGCATTTCCAATATTTTTTTCCTGAAAAGCTACAGACTCCTTTCTCTATTGTTCCTTAGCCAAGTTCTTTTAAGATACTTTTTTTCTGTTTTTTCTTTTTTAATATAGTTTTACCTTAGTGAAAACATCCAAATGTATAGCATGAAATATGTTCTATTTAAAAAACTGCAATTTTTAAGATTACAAAATTTTTTTATAATGGTTTGCTATTTTTATGTGCATTCCCATACATCCAGTACGACAATCACAATATCCCAATGATTGAGAATATTGTTTCATTTTTATAATGGAGAATGTCATTGAGAAATTGCAATATTTGCCCGAAGTCAAATAGCTAATTCGTGCATTTTAAATTCCTAATTTAAGAAAATCAGCAACTGTTATAACACCTCTACCCAGATATACAGATGTCTCTTTTCCTCCCTCCCTCCCATCTCTTTTTTTCTCTCTTACCCATCCATCTTTGCTTGTTAATGGACCCTTCATCAGACTTAAAACAGTGATAGACTTAATTTATACTTTTATAAATCAATTGTCTCACCATAATAATAATCAAATAATCTCAAAGTATTCAGTGTGTGTAAGGCTAACACAGAAAATATTTAAAGTGTCTGGGACATGGCTTAATAGATCATCTCTATTACAAATATTTACATTAATATAAGAATAAAAAGGGAAAAAAACTATATAGCACTATTCGCATATTAGCATTTTCAAAAACAAAAATAAATGAACTCAAATTATTTCTACTTTCACATTAAATACACATCAGAGATTTAGTAGTCAAGAAAGAATTTTAAAAATAAGGCAAAATATTAACTTGCCTCAAAGTGCAAGATATTGCTATCGGTTCTTAGATATTTTTTCGACTGTAATGCAGTCAATGAAGTTCAGCATTTGTGTCTGTGCCTTATCATATATTTCACTACTGTGAGAATATCATCCAGTTAATTATAAGAATTGTGCCTCAGATTTACTGGTTTTAACTTTCTGTGCATTTAAATATTAAAATTATGTATCTGACTCTAGTTTTAAGTAGTTTATATATAACAGTACTAATGATACAAATAATAGCTAGTTGTAATGAATACTTAATATCCTGTAGACTCTTTTAAGAATATTTATTTACATAATTTTATTAAATAATTACAACAATCCTAGGAGATAAACACTAAAACTTTTCCTATTTTATAGATGAGAAAAATAAAGCCTGAGGAGGTTGAATAGCTTGTTCAAAATCATGCAGTTTTCTAAGTAGTGTAGCTAGAATTAAACCCTGAAAGTTTATTTTCAAAGCCATTTTTCATAATGTATGGTTCTCTTTGTCAAACATATTTATTTTTGTATAACCATGGACATATAGTAAAAAGAATAAACACAAAGTTAGAAAAAAGACCACAAAATGCAAACTGTTATATCTCTGATATAACCAGAGATATCAGAAAATGAAAAAGTGGGCACTAATAAATTTTATTAATACATTTTGAAGGTCATTGATAAATTTTCAGTGTGTCTCAGAAGTGAAAAGAGATGATAAATAATTAGAAATTAGTGTAAAACAAAGGTTATTGCCCACCATCCAGTTCTACAAGGATTGAATCATTAGCCACTGTAGACACTGACCAGCAGGGCACCCTGTGAGAAATTCAGGACTAAAAACAGGATGAGGGACTCTGCATTTCAGAAAAACAGGCATTAGATAGTTAAATGTACATTTCAGGAAGAATTTTAATGAACTCAGATTCTTGCATCTTCCCATACAAAGAAAAGCATTAAAATCATTGAGATATCTGTTTCTTGTTACTAAGAGTAACCTCTTATGGAAACGCTTGCTTGACTGCATGTATTCCCTAGCCAAAAATTCTTATACATACTGGCTTCTCTCCCTACCTACTTGGAGCAGTTCTCTCAGAGCTACCAAGACACTGTTTCCTGGGTTACACTCAGTAAAGCCCCTGAATAAAACTGAAACTCAACAGTTCTTATGTTGTGTGTTTTTCTTTTAGTTAACATTAATTATGGTGAACAAAATCCATTTTATAGAGAAGAGAGACCTCTCAAGTGTGTGCTTTCCCAAAGACTCTGGGATGTTACAGAGCCTTTAAAATTGTATGCAAGATATACATCAAAGTAAATGTTTTAAATATATGTTTTAACTAGGAAAGAGGCATATATTTCAAATAATCTTAAAATATTGAAAGAAAGAATGTTGAAAGGAAACATTAAAATATTAATTAAATTAACATTAAATTAAACATTAAAGTTAAAATGCTGTAAAAATTGAGCTACATTTTTCTTTAAATCGCCCACATTAAATACATATTACTTCTATAATCTCTAAAACAAATACTTACAGAAATTGTTAATACATAATTCCTACATTAATTCTACAATTCTAACATTCCCTTCTGATTCCTTTTAATAAACAACTTTTCTGTAGTGTAATCTCCCTGCACAGTAATTTCATTGGCACCTTCCTGTCTTTGGCCTCTTTCATAAGTAGAAAGTTGACACAAAAAATTTAATTTCCTCTTCCTACTTCTAAACTTTCTAGGGATTTGTGTCGTTGCAGTGAATTCCATCTTCTGGGGAAGCTTGCCTATTAGTTTCTTTTGAGTGGGGTAGGTAGAGGTGAGAGAGAGGAGACCATTTGGGAAAAAGAATATCCTAATATTCTCCTTTAACCTGGGCAGTCCCTTGAGAAGCATTTTAAAGTTGATATTAAAAATCATTGATGATATCCAGATGTTTTGTTTTGAGTAATGGGGCATTTTCAGATGGGAAGCAGTGGTTACTTGGTGAGATGAGGCATCTTTCTGTGGTCTATGCCTTTTATTTCCCTAGATTAGGTTACTTCAGTCTTTTACTGACTAGCTTTTCTTTTGAATCACAAAATCACACAAATTCCTTTGGATATTTGTCCCTTGTACCATGAGGCTCTATGTTTCTAATTGCAATTTACCAGGGCTAGTAAGTTTGCCCGATCCTTTATGACAGTTATATTAAAATAATATTAAGTGTATAAACTGTGAAGCATTCTACCCTCTTAAATCAGTGTTCAAGGAGACTATTATTTGCAGTTAATGCTACATGGGTTTAGATGTCATTGGAAAAAAAGCTAACTTTTGTCAGGAAATTTTTTTCTCTAATACTTGGATACATTGAACTTAGGAAATGATTGTTGATACTAATATATTGTTTAAAAGCAAAAAAAAAAAATCAAATATCTTTTTGATACTAGACAGCTTTATCATTTAAAATATTGCTTTAAAACAGTATACCAGGGGACTCCCCTGACAGTCCAGTGATTAAGACTTCACTCTTCCACTGCAGGGGGCACAGGTTCAATCCCTGGTTGGGGAACCAAGATCCCACATGCTTCAGGGTGTCAAATAAATAAATAAATAAATAAATAAATAAAATAGTATACCAATCATACAAGTTGAGACAACTAAGATTCAGAAAATGTCATGATCACTCATTAATTGATTATTCACTAATAACATTTATGATTTACTATGCATCAAATGTAATGCCAGGTGCTGGGAATACAATGATAGATAAAGGTAGTTAAGAATGCCCTGAAATAGGTTATAGTTTATTGTAGGAGATCATAGACTAAATAGGAAATTGAAATATTTGGTGATAAGTCTCTGACATAGAGGATTATAACATAGTGGGATTTTAATTTAGACTTCAAACCTATATTTTTCTGTTACATAATTATATGTCAAGATACATCAAAATAAATTTGAGAATGCCATAAATGAGACCTGCTTGGGGAACATTAAAAGCTTTGGATTTTTTGCAAATATTTTGAAAAGATCTACACATTCTCAAAACAATGTTGCACAAAGTATTTTATCCTAATCAAAAGCATTTGTCATTTGTATTATGTATGGGAATTCCATTGACCAAATAGACTCATTTATACTGTTCAGTAGCCTCATCTTTAAATTCTGAAGATAATGACATATATTATACATAATTTAAAGATGTCTCCATAGATCTATCACTATCTCTTACTCTCATATTTACATATAAAATTATCTCATTTATATGATAATCATTATCATATTATACATGAGATAATGATTATCATATATTAAAATTTTATATACATATATATCATAAATATATACATATAAATAATATACCTCAGGGTTTTTCTAGTAGCTCTAAAAGGAAGCAGTCTCTGAACACATGTTCCATTCCACCCAATCAAAAGTAAGCCAAACTATTTTATGTAAAACCCATAATCTAAAATGTGAAGAAATCTTAAAACTTGACTAAGCATACAGTATTAGAATATAAATTGTTAGGGAAGTTCATAGTAGAGTTTGATCTAAATGAAACAAAGGAATGGGAAGAGCAAACATTCATTGAACATTTTTCTTACATCATGGCTTGCGTTAAATATTTATAAATATCATTTCGTTTAATCAATATGAAATATTTAGTTAGAAGGCCCCTAAATGACGTATTACCGTACCAAAATCAGACAAGAAAACTGAAAAACAAAAGCATAAACTGAAATCTTCCAGAAATCTTGAATCTTTGTTTAGCAATTCTTTTTCTTCTTCAATTTTTCTCAAATTAAAGACCAGAAAGGGCTTCCCTGGTGGCGCAGTGGTTGGGAGTCCGCCTGCCGATGCAGGGGACACGGGTTCGTGCCCTGGTCCGGGAAGATCCCACATGCCCTGGAGTGGCTGGGCCCGTGGGCCGTGGCTGCTGGGCCTGTGCGTCCAGAGCCTGTGCTCTGCAACGGGAGAGGCCACAGCAGTGAGAGGCCCGTGTACCGCAAAAAATAATAATAATAATAATAATGTTGTAAATATACATTAATTGGTTTGGAAAGATGCAGATAATATACTGTGGGGAAAAAAGTTGTAGAATAATATAATCCAAGATTAATACACTCACTCACACACACACATTAAAAAAAAAAAATAAAGACCAGAAAGATTGATTTACAATAATGTTATTTACACCACAAGCATTGACTTGCATACTTAAATTTATAGCAAATTAGGTTTAAATGTATCTGACAAAACTATGTAGAAATGTGTATACTCTTTAAAATATATATTGTATTTTATATTGCACACATACATGTCCCAATACACACATACACAAATCCACATGATTTAAGAAATGAAAAACCCAATTTACAATAGTGACCTCTATTTAGTTGGCACAGATGGCATATTCTTTTTGAGATGTAGTTGGGTTGAACTTAGTGACCTAACAACTGTCCTCTCATTCTGCTAGAAAATACCCACAATATTCAGTGAAAAATCTTACACAACAGAAAAACATAATGCCATAAGACCATATGTTAAATAAAATTTCCCAGAATGAAGACCCTGAACTTTTTACCTAGAGCCTTTTTTTTCCTGGCTAAAAATATCCTATGAAATCCTCTTTATCCTCAAAAATGAATATGTCACCCATCTGCACCCACCGGAAAGGAAGCACAGTTCTATAGAACTCCTGTAGTTCCAACTTCAAACTCTGTGACATAATTGAAATAGCTGCTAGAATAGCCACTTCTAAATCACACAGTGTGTGTTTGATCTTAGACTTTCTATGCAGGTAAATTTAGAGCAAAATTTCCATATGCTATCAAAATGGGGACACACATCAACAAAGTACAATTATAGGCACCAGTAATTTTGTGGGAATGTATTTCCATGCACCTTTGTTTTTCCTGCACTGGATCTGAGGAGCAGTAACCTATTTGATTCATTTATAACTAGAAGATTTTTGTTGTTTAGTCCACAACCTCCAAGGGGTCACTGATTGCCTAGTCCTCCCTGAGGCACTGCATGTACTGCTTGGGCTCTCAGAGTTGCTGGGCTCACATCCCAGGACACTTGGGCAGTCTTCGACATCCAAGTCAAGACCCTCCATCTGCAACAAATTTTCTCAGGTGATAGAAAGTATAAGCTAAATCTCAATTTAGTTACTCTGAATATTTTTGTTTTAAGTGTTACTTGCACTGTCCTTTTAAAAGCTAAAGTTTTATCAAGAGCAAAGTAAAACTTTCAAAACAAATTGAAACACTGTCCACTCAGAAGAAAGAACTTATCATTTTTCAGTGGCTTTGCTGTTGATGTCAGCACATGCCTTCGAGAAAAGTCTACCCTGGCTTCACATGCTTTAGCAACCGAGAGGACTGGGAAGACTGCATTCCTTTTTCATTCATCAATCAAATATTTAATTGATACTAGTCACCGTGCTAACACGTCTTTATTCTCTAATTGTGTTTGTAATTGTTTTCTTATAAAAATTGTGATGCATTCAAAGCCCTGATTGGGAAGGTTCTACATTGTGTCAATATAAAAAAATAAAGTAAAAATTACAGTATGATCCCATGGGTACTTTGTAATTTATTAGGACAGTTAGTACTTACTCTGTGGCCTTACCCTGCAAGAAATTCATCAATCTTGTTAGAAATTAAGACTTTTAATTTTACTGGTAAAGTGCTCTTCCATTACAAAGGTATAACCAATGCAAATGATAGAAATGAGGGAGATCTTAGGTTATTTAACATAAAGAATCCAAGTTCCTCTATCTGACAACCATTTCTCTGAAGCCATCTTATTGTAATTAAGAAACAAAATATATTGCATCATCTTGTTCCTTGTCTCTTACACATGTGACTAACATTTGCAAGACATGAATGTAGAAACATTACTATAGTATTTATATTTAATAATTATAAATTCACTTATACAGTATCCATTGTGGGCATATCATAACATGCAGGGTCAGAAAAGCAACTAAATAAATACTGTGAGCAATCTTTATTCAAGACACTGGCTACAGCAGATAACATACTCTGGGAATTTATACTTAAGCAGCATGATAAAAATGAGAGTTTATGCTATATTCATGGAAGTGATGTGGGACTTCTGATAAATACAAGCAATAAAAGGAAAGTAGCCTAGACCTTGTTGCCTACATGCAAGACCCTCATAAAACTCACTTTGCCAGTTGACCTATCTCACTACCTTTGACATCAAATTCCTCTAAATTGCTAACATGGCCTTTAGTATCTAAGAGCTAGAAGGTGACTACTGGAGGCTGATGCATTTTTAATAATGGCAACCCTAAGATATCTCATGGCAGAAATTGCAACTGAAGCCAGGGTGATTAGCATATGTTCCAGCTGCAGCCAGCCCGTCTGCTGATTTCCCCAATGAACTGTGAACCTCAGAAGCATTTTGCTGACCTTGTATTGACTGTGCTGTTCAAGAATTCCCTCTTGGAAAGATACAAATTATATTTAACTCACAGTGGCAGCTGTCTTTTGCTTACTGGTGAACTTGGGGTGTACTAGCACTTGGGTCCAAATCATAACAATATCATCTTGGATGAAAAGAGATAGTAAAATTCTTGGAGAAAGAGATATCTAAATTGTAACTATAAATTAACAAGTTGAATTTTTAAAACTGTACAAGAATTTGCCATCCTAATACTGTGAATGTGTTCAAAATATTTGTCTGCAATGGCTGTCCACTTGTCCCAACACTATCATTGATATAGACAGTTTTGGAACATTGAATTTTATTGGTAAAATCTCTTATACTTTTAAATGAATTACCTTTATTTACATATTACTTCTGTTGTAACCAGTATTAAGTCTACAAATAAGCTTTAACTATTTTGGAATTACAAGGAGCTGTACCAGTATGATAAAATGGAATTCTAAATTATTTTGATGAAAGGTCAGTTTTAAAGTCTATCTAGGGAAATTTCTACTATATTTTATATATGCCTATCCTTCTGTTAAAATCAAATTACTCCAAGGGGCACACTAGGTAAATCTATAGCATCCATTAATATACTATTCTTAAATTCTTGGATGAGATGACAGCAAATATAATGAAAAATCTCATTTGACATTTATATCATTTTGTGAAGGAAAAACCTGTCCCTTTTAAAAATAAAATGTAAAAATAAGTGTCCCATAGTCTGAGACACAGAGATTTTCAAATGTAATTTTTTTTTGAATAAGCTAATGTTGTAAAAGCACAACAGTAGTCATACAAATCTTGAGACTTCTTTCATTCAATCACACAGTCATTTAGCAAAATGCTTACTAGCTGCCTAATATGCTAGATAATGCAGAGATGGAGAATTTTAGATAAAATCTAAGTCATAAAAATGAATTCCAGGGAATTTAATATATAAATCTGAAAAGCAAGACAGTATAGCCTTTCCAAAAATATGAAAGAATATCTGCATGCTGTTATGACTGATAATTTATTAACACAACAGAAAAGAAATGCAGGCAAAAGACTTAAAAAAGGTTAATGCAATTGGGAAATTTTATTGATCTTAATATTTGTTATTCACAGCTCTGGTTGTCTGGGGTACATTAGTTGAAGGAAACAAAGATCTTTGCTCTCTTGAAGCTTATATTACAGTAAGAGAGATACACTGATTTTTTTTTTTTTTAAATCACATCATAAGTGTTATTACATAGCATGTTAGGAAGTTATAAATTCTACAAGGATAAGTTAAAAATAGTGTAGGGTAGAAGGATCAGCATTTCTGAAGTAAGAGTTAAGGACAATTGCAATTTTAAAAAGGGTAACCTGTTTAAGTCTTGTTGAAATGGTGACATTTGATCCAAGGTTTGATAGACAAAGCATCAATCATGCAAATCACTATGTATTTGAGGAACACTATGGAAGTAAATGTGGCTGGAGCAAAATGAGCAAAGGGGAGACTATTCGGAGACTCTTAGGAGAAGTGAAATGGAAGCTATGGCTCATATGGAGCCATTGGACTCTGTGGTATGTTTCAGAAATTCTTTCTTATTCCAAGATGAGAATATTTGCACATTTTTTCTTCTCAAAATTTAATGTTTTGACTTTTACAGTGATATATTTCATCATCTGAAATTATTTTCTATGATGAGAAGAAATTAATTTTATATATATATATGTTTTTCTTATGGAAAATCAGTTGCTACAGCAGTGTTCCTTGAATGGGCCCTCCCATCTCCACTGAGTTGTAATGCCGTCAATGTCATATCAAGTTTCATTTATGCATATGTTGTATTCTATGCTGTCTATTTTGCTCCATTGGTCTTACTCAGTCTATTCTGTTATAAAACTACATAGTATTACTCACCACTGCTCTGTGGTAAGTCCTAATATCTTGAGCCTTTGTCTTCTACAAAATTGTCTTGCTCTTCTTACTCCTTTGATCTTCCATTAAAGAAAAAAAATAGTAGAACTGATTGCAAAGTTCTACCAGAAATAAACAGTTTAAAGAATTTGAATGGAATTTCACTGACTTTATAATTTAATATAAACAAAATTGATATCTTCAGAAAACTGTGTTTTTAAATAATATCTCTAATTCTTTGTTTACTTGGACTCTATAAATCTTTTTAAATATACTTATTCTAATAAATGTATACCTTTTAAATTGTGTAAGAGTTTAAGGTTATACTTCTAATGCTTGAGTATAAAATAAATTTTAATTGATTTTTATTGTGTATTATATATAGTGAACATTAAACTCTTCTTCATTTCATAATTTAACTGTAGATTGTTTACGTTCTGAGTAGAAAATCACAGAATCTCTGAATAATGAATTTTTCTTTAATATTACTAATTTATTATTTTATTCTTTTGCTTTTCTTTTTTATATTTTTTATTATCCCTCTACGTAGATCCTCCAGCTTAGTGTTGATAGAAGTTGGGTTGGTAGACACCATTTTTTAATTCATGATTTTAAAAAATATGTATGTTTTTTCAATGTGTGTGACTTTTGATATAGAATGTTTGTTGATACACTTTAACCTATTAAAGAAATTCAGTTCTATTTCAAGGTAAGTTTAATTTTTAATCATGATTTTTGGTATTTTTGCAGATCATTTTGTATCTATTTCAATAATTATATATTCCCCTTTAGTCTATTGATGTGAATCATGCACTCCTGGGATAAATCCAGCTTAGTCATAATGTATTTTTATAAACATTTTAAGATTTGATTTGCAAATACAGTACTTTATTTCTTTAAATAATCTCTGTAGGCTTTCTTTACAGTATGTAACATGTATATTTTTCTATTGTCTTAGCCTTAAAAGAACATTAGTGCTAGAAACAGTGCAACCAGTGTTTGTATTTCTAAGACAAAAAAAAATGTGATGCATTTATTATGCACCAATCTTAGAACAGGCATCACAAAGTTCAATACAAAAGTATTCACTAGAAATGTGCTGTTTGGCCTGATCAGTGTTTAAAAATTGTGAAAAGAGTATTTATCAATCTGGAGATTTTACATTAATATCCATAGTTCCAGCTTTTCTTGAAAAATCTACAGATTTGCTAATACAAGAGCTACCTCCCTCATTATAATAGTTCTCTGAAGCTAAGTGGCAACTGCCACACTTAGTAAAATAAAATGCAGATTGTCAAAGACTTGACTACTGTCTGTGGCTTGCTGTCTATCCTACTTTCATAATTTTTTAAACATTCCTGACATATACAGACCCCATCTTGCCCTCCATCTCTGATTTCCTCTACTAACATGGATAACAGAGAATTGAATCTGTGCACATCTTATTTCTAAAAACATGATCAATTGTTTTTTTGTAAAAATTAGGGTCAAAGGGAATTTTATGTATATGATAATATATATATATATATATATATATATCCTTTTATTTAACAATAGTAAATATACAATATATTTTAATGTTGTGCTTGGCTGCTAAAAAGGTCAGAATTAAATTTAGTGTTTTATTGGAGAACATTTCTAACTGGCATGATAGAGCAATGCCTCTATAAAACAGCAGTTGAATTTTGTCCAAGTCACATAGTGTGATGTTAACCTAGTGACTTTATGTCTCTATGTTTCTTTGTTTGCAAAATGGAGATAATTTTAATTTCCATGATCATTTCAGAAAACTGTTTAAGTATCAGATATATTCAGAACACATTGAAACATCTGACAATCATGAGATATTGTGCTAAAGTAAGTTATACATATGATAACCTTATGTTCTTAGGACATTTGTCACTCTACTTGGCACATCATTTTTTCTCTCAGAATATTTTTATTGAGATGTAACTCACATACCACAAAATAAACATTTTTTCTTTTTTTTTTTTTTTGCTGTACACAGGCCTCTCACTGTTGTGGCCTCTCCCGTTGTGGAGCACAGACTCCGGAAGCACAGGCCCAGCGGCCATGGCTCACGGGCCCAGCCGCTCTGCAGCATGTGGAATCTTCCCGGACTGGGGCATGAACCTGTGTCCCCTGCATTGGCAGGTGGACTCTCAACCACTGCACCACCAGGGAAGCCCCAAAATAAACATTTTTGAAGTGCATAAATCAGTATTTTTAATTGTATTGACAAGGTTGTGAAAGCAAACTAGTATCTAATTCCAGGATATTTTCATCTTCCCTAAAACAAACTTACCAGTCACTTCCTATATTCCTAATCCCAACCCCAGGCAAAGACTATTCCTGTCACTATATATTTGCCTGTTCTTGAAATTTCAAATAAAGGAATCATAGAGTATGTATCCTTTTGTGTCTAGTTTTTTCACTTAGCATAATATTTCAAGCTTCATCCATGGATAGTATGTATCATTATTTAGTTCCATATTATGCCTAAATAATACTCCATTGATTGGTATACTATTTTTATTCCTCCATTCATCAATTGATGGACATATTGGTTCTTTCCATTGTTGGACTATTATGAATAATGTTGCTATGAATATTCATGTGTAAAGTTTGTTTAGTCTTAGTCGTAGGTTCTCAACAGTTGATTATTAAGCCTGGGAATGGAAGTGCTGGGCCCTCTATGTTTAGAAGACTTTTTGAGAAACTACCAAACTGTGTTTCAAAATAACTGCATCATTTTACATTTCCCATCAAAAATGTATGAGAGTTCCAACTTCTTCACACCTTTGACATCACTTGCTATTGCCCATGATTTTTAATATAGCCATCCTAGTGTATGTGAGGTGGTATTTCATTGTGATTTTGATTTGTATTCTCCTAATGATGAAAGATTTTGAGAATTTTTTCATGTGCTTATTGGCATTCTTACATTTCTTTGACCATTTATAGCTATAAATTTCCCCCTTAGAATTGCTTTTGCTGCATTCCATAGGTTCTTGGTTTGTTGTGTTTTCATTTTCATTCATCTCTACATATTTTCTAACTTCTTATGTGTTTTCTTTTTTGATGCATTGGTTGTTTAAGGGTCTGCTATTTAATTTTCAAAATTTTGTGAATTTTTCAGTTTTACTTTTGTTGTTGATGTCTATCTTCATTATTTTGTGGTTAGAGAAGATACTTTGACATCTACTTTTTAAATCTATTTGACTAAATTTTTGGGCTAACATATATACATTTAAGAAGAATATGCTTTGTTACTGGATAGTGTTCTGTATATGTGTATTAGATCTATTTTGTTTATTGTGTTGTTTAAGCCCTCTATTTCCTTACTTATCTCTGTCTTCTTGTTCTACCCATTAACGAGAGTAAGGTATTGAAGTATCTATTATTGTAGAACTGCCTATTTTTCTCCTCAATTCTGTCCTTTTTTACTTCCTATATTTTGATGGTTTATTATTAGTATGTAAACGTTTATAATTGTTACATCTTCTTGCTGCATTGTATTAATATATATAATGTTCTTTACCTCATAAACTTCTGATTTATAACCCATTTTGTATGATATTAGTATAGCCATCCCTGCACTCTTTTGACTGGTATTTACATGGAATAAGTTTTTTCATCCTTTCTTTTTAAGTGTTCATTTATGTTTGTTCATGAAATAAAATTTACATAATTCAGTGACAATAATAAGCTGTGGTTTATCCTATGCACAAATGTTAAGATGACAGCATATTTACGCTGTCTTAATATGCATCCATAATTATAATCTTAGGATCATTAGTACAGCAGTGATTACAAACATGCACCTTGTCATCTAAGAGACCTGTTTTTTTTTTTTTTAACATCTTTATTGGGGTATAATTGTTTTACAATGGTGTGTTAGTTTCTGCTTTGTAACAGAGTGAATCAGTTATACATATACATATGTTCCCATATCTCTTACCTCTTTGTGTCCCTCCCTCCCACCCTCCCTATCCCACCCCTCCAGACAGCCAGAAAGAACCGAGCCGGTTTCCCTGTGCCATGCGGCTGCTTCCCACTGGCTATCTATCTTACGTTTGTTAGTTTATATATGTCCATGTCTCTCTCTCGCCTCAGTTCTGATATTTTGTGGGAGTATAACATTTTGTTACTTATTTAACATCTCTAACTCTCAACCTCCACATCTGTAAAATGGGAATAACAGTGATTTCCTTCAAAGGGTTTTTGGAAGACTATATGGAGTAAGCCATGGGCAACATTATGCTCAATTTCTGTGAACACTAAGGATTCAATATAAGGTACTTATTTATTTATTTGTTTTTTGCATCCTTTCAATTTCAATGCATTTATGTCTCTAGATCTATAATGAGTCTCTTGTAAACAATATATAGTTGGATCATCTGTTTTTATCCAGTCTGAAAATTTGCCTTTTGATTGCAGATTTTAATCCATTTTCATTTAAATAATTATTGATAAGTAGGGACTACCTTTTATCATTTTTCTATTTGTTTTCTGTATACCTTATAGATTTTTTTTGTCCCTCATTTCCCACATTACTATACTATTTTGTGTTTTGTTGATTTTTGCAGTGAAGTTTTAAATTTCTATGTTCTTTCCTTTTGTAGTGTTCCATAGCTATTTTTTTTTTATTTTTGGTTACCACAGGCATAATATTTAATATCCTAAAGTTAAGACATCCTAATTTGAATTTATACTAGTTTAACTTCAATAACATATAAAAATTCTGCTCCTTTAAGCTCTGTCCCCACTCCTTTCATTGTTGTCACAAAATTACATCTTCATATATTTTGTAACAAAAAACATAACTCTTTTAAATGCATTAGTCTTTTTTATATAGAAACCAAAGTGTGAAGACAAATCGAAGTTACAATAATACTAACTTTTAGATTACTATATTTTTAATACATTACTCTGTTAAATCATGTAGAAAACAGACAGTGAGTTACAAATTATTGTTAGAGTAATAATAGCTTTAATAATTGTCTATGTATTTACTTTTATTGAGATTTTTATTTCTTCATACAGCTTGAGTTATTTTCTTGTCCTCTGTTTTCACCCTGCAGGACTCTTTTGAGCATTTCTTGCAGGGAAGGTTTAGTGATAATGAACCCTTTAAGCTTTTGTTTATCAGGGAATGTCTTAATTTTTCCTTTACTTTTGAAGGTCAGTTTTGCCAGATATGGGATTCTTGGTTGACAGTTGTTTCCTTTTAACACTTTAAATATAGACATATTTTGTTTTATATTGCTTCACTTTATTTTGCTTTATAGATATTTCATTTTTTACAAGTTGAAGCTTTTTCATAACTTTGCATCAAGCAAATCTATCGGTGTCATTTTTCCAACAGCATTTGCTCACTTTGTATCTCTGTGTCACATTTCGGTAATTCTTGCAATATTTCAAACCCTCCCTCATCAGAACAATTATGAATCACTAAAGGCTCAGCTGATGGCTAGCATTTTTTGGCAATAAAATATTTTTTTTAAGGTATGTGCATTTTTTAATACAGAGTGATACTGCACACTAAATATACTACAGTATAGTGTAAACATAACTTTTCTATACACTGGAAAACCAGAAAATTCATATGACTCAAATTATTGAAATATTCACTTTACTCTGGTAGTCAGGAACCAAACTCACAATATCTTCTTCAAGGTATGCCTGTATATCAGCCCTCTGACTTCTGGCCTCCAAAGTTTTTGATGAGAAATCTGTTTATAAACTTATTGAGGATAATTTGTATGTGACAAATTGTTTCTTTTTTTGCTATTTTCAAGATTTTCTCTTTGGGTTTGGCATTTGAAAGTTTGATTATAATGTGTTGCAATGTGGGTATCTGAGTTCATCTTGGGGTTTGTTTAGCTTCTTGGATGTTTATCTACATGTATTTCATCAAATTTGGGAAGTTTTCATCCATTACTTATTCAAATATTCTCTTTCATTTATCTCTCTCTTCCCCTCCTGAGACTCGCACAATGTGTTCACTGGTCAGCTTGATGGTGACTCACAGGTCCCTTAGGTGCTGTTCACTTTTCCTTTCTTTCTTTCTTTTTTTTTTTGTTGGAGTATAGTTGCTTTACAATGTTGTGTTAGTTTCTTCTCTACAGCAAAGTGCATCAGCTAAACCTATACATATATCCCCTCTTCTTTGGATTTCCTTCCCATTTAGGTCACTGCAGAGCATTGAGTAGGGTTCCTTGTGCCATACAGTAGGTTCTGATTAGTTATCTGTTTTATACATAGTATCAATAGTATATATATTCTTAACCCTGTTTCTTTCTATTCCTTGGACTTAATAATTTCTACTGTTCTATATTTTAGTTTGCTAATTCCTTCTTTGACCTGTTCAAATCTGCTTTGGATCCCTCTAGTGAATTTTTTATTCCAGTTGTATTTTTTCAGCTCCAGAATTTCTTTTTGCTATTTTTTTTTTGAGATGTTCTGTCTCTTTATTGATAATTCCATTTTGTTACATATTATTTTTTTGACTTTCTCCACATCTTCCTTTAGTTCTTTGATCATCTTTATGACACTTCTTTTAAAGGATTTTTCTAGTAATTGTACCATCAAATCTTTTTCAGTGACAGTGTCTGTTGATTTATTTATTTTTTTAAATGGGATATATTTTCCTGTTTCTTTGCATGTCCTTTTTATTTTTTAAGCTGGATATTTGAATCTAATAATGTGGCAATCAGATTCTCCCCCTTCCCCAGGGTTTGTTGATTTTATTATTATTATTATTGATTGCTTTAGACAGTCTCTGTGCTAAGGGTCAGCCTGAAGTATAAACTTAAGTTTTTCTCAGGTCTTTTATGAGCCTCTTCCCTGGCATTTGTTGCCATTGTATAATTATCCCCTTACATGCCTTTATTTTTGAATGTCTTAGTCTTAATTCTGGCTCCCAAAAGGAAGAGAAGAGAAAAACAAAATGAGGGGGTAGGATGCCTGACTTTGAATTTCCTGGGAGTCACTTCAGATGGAGAAGGAGGAGTTTCCAACCATGGGGGAAAATGTATCAACATTACTGCCCACGTATTTGTCTGCACCACTGTGGTCAGAAGCCACAATGAAAATCAGAGGACAGATCCCTGATATTTGGAGGACACGGTCTTTTTTGCCCACCTTGGCTCCCACAAAGTGTGCGTAAGCTGAGGGATGGATGAGGGAAAACTACTACAATGTTAGGAGCTGAACTTGATCTAAATTAACCACATAGTACTGTCCAATCTTTCTCCTGGAAGTTCCAAGACTTCAATAGACTCCACAGTTCCAAAATAGTTCCATCATTACATCAGAAAGATTCTGCCAGTGCAGTTGTTGTTTAGGTGGGAATACAGATTCCTGGTGCTTCCTACTCTGCCATCTTCCCAGAATTCTCTGCTGACTTTTGTATGTTAGACAGCCTATACCTTACTGGGACAAGTCCCATTTTTTTTTTTTTTGGTACACGGGCCTCTCACTGCTGTGGCCTCTCCCATTGCAGAGCACAGGCTCCGGATGCACAGGCTCAGCAGCCATGGCTCATGAGCCCAGCTGCTCCACGGCATGTGGGATCTTCCCAGACCGGGGCACGAACCTGTGTAACCCACATCAGCAGGCGGACCCCCAACCACTGTGCCACCAGGGAAGCCCCAAGTCCCATTTAGTAATGGTATATGATTAGCCTTATATGTTCCTGTATTCAATTGGCAACTAAATTGTTACATATTTTTACATCTATATTTATACATAATATTGGCTGCATTCTTTGGTTGTAATATATTTTAAATAGTTTTGGTATTGGGGTAATTCTTGTTTCATAGATTGTGAAAAATTATTGTTAGTTGTTTAAATGTTTCATAGAATTTACCAGAGAGGTCATCTGTTCCTTGGTGCTTCTTTGTGGCAAGTATATGATTATTGATTGAATGTCTTTAATTATCACAAATCAATTCAGATTTTCTATTTTTCCTTGAGTGCTTTTCAGCAGCTTGTATATTTCTAGAAATTTGTCTGTTATGTTATCTAATTTGTTGATTCACGGTTGTTCATATTATACCCTATGATCCCATTTATTTCCATAAGATTGTAGTCAAGTTCCCTTCTTCATTTCTTATTTTAATGATTTAATGGTTTTACCTCTTGTTTACCTCAGTCTAGATAAAGGTTTGTCAAATTTGTTAATCTATTCAAATAATCAATTCTTAGTATCTTTGATTTTCTCTGTTGTTTTCTATTCTCTATTTTATTCATTTGCACTCATATTTATAATTTTCTTCTTTCTACGTACTTTCTTTTTGGGATGCTATTCTTTTTTGATTTATGAAGATAGTAGGTTAGGTTTATTGATTTGAAATATTTTTTTTTTATAAATTCCCTCTGGGTACTGCTTTTGCTGTATCTCATAATTTTCCATATGTTGTATTTAGGATTTATGTCTGACACTTTGATATTTGTTTTCCACTTATCTTATGTCCTGTATGTCCCTCAATTTTTCTTTGACTGTTTTCTTTGTTAAATACATATTTCCTACTGTCCTATTTTAATTCCTTTGTCTTTTTTTACAATGATAGATTTTAGAATTCTTTCAGTGGTTGTCCTAAGGATGACAATTACCATATTAACTTATAACAATATAGTTTTGGTTATTATGAATTTATTTCAGTAGTATACAAAATTTTGCTCCCATATAGCTTCATTTCTTCCTTTGTGCTGTCAGTCATAGAACTCATATCTTTATGTATCATGTGCCCATCAACACATGTTTATACTTATTTGTTCATGCAGTTGTCTGTTCAATCAGAAGAAAAAATAGTTGCAAAGAGAAATATATTTATACAGTCGTTTATTTAGTTAACTTTCTCAGTGCTCTTCATTTCTTTATGTGGATTCAAGTTCTTGCCTAGTATACTTTCATTTCAGCCTTAACAACTCTTTTTGATATTATTTATACTGAAGGGATGGTCTGCTAGCTATATATTTTCTCAATTTTTATTTATCTGGGCATGTCTTTGTTATTCATTTTGAAAAAGAGTTCTGTTGGACATTGAATTCTTGATGTACACTATTATCCTTCAAGCACTGTTAATATGTCATTCTACTGCTGTCTGCCCTCCATGGTTTCTGATGATAAATCTTCTGCAAATCCTATACAGCATCACTTTTTTTGTGATGAGTGGCTTTTTTCTTGCAAGTTATTTTTTTATTGTCTTTCAACAGTTTATTATGTTTCCTTGATGGTATTCTATTTGGAGTTCATTGAGATTCTTTGATGTGTAGTTTAATAGTTTTTCAACCATTATTTCCTCAAATATCCTGTCTGCCCCTTTCTCTTCCATCCTCTGGACCTACATTATGCATATGTTGGTACACTTGTTAGATGCCCACATGTCTCTGAGGCTCTGTTCATTTTTCTTTATTCTTTTTACTTTCTGCACTTAAGATGGGATACTTCAATTTCACATCTCTCTTTTTTTTTTTGCAGTATGCAGGCCTCTCCCATTGCAGAGCACAGGCTCAGCAGCCATGGCTCATGGGCCCAGCCTGTCCGTGGCATGTGGGATCTTCCTGGACTGCGGCATGAACCTGTGTCCCCTACATCAGCAGGCGGACTCTTAACCACTGTACCACAAGGGATGCCTCAATTTCACATCTTATAGTTCATTTTTTCTTTCTTATGCTTTCCCAAACTTGAAGTTGAGTCACACTACTAAATTTTTTACTTGATTTATTGAACTTTTCACCTCTAGAAATTTACTTTGTTCATTTTTAATATTATAATTTCTATCATTTTATTGATGATATCTTTGGTTACACATTATTCTCATACCTTCCTTTAGTTCTTGAAATATAGTTTAATTTATATATTTTTTGATGAAGTTTTATTTTATTTATTTTATTATACAGTAGGTTCTTATTAGTTATCCATTTTATACATATTAGTGTATACATGTCAATCCTAATATCCCAATTCATCACACCACCACCAACCCCCACCCACCAATTTCCCCTTCATGTCCATATATTTGTTATCTACATCTGTGTCTCAATTTCTGCCCTGCAAACCAGTTCATCTGTACCATTTTTCTAGGTTCCACATATATGCATTAATATATGATATTTGTTTTTTTCTTTCTGACTTACTTCACTCTGTATGACAGTCTCTAGGTCCATCAACATCTCTACAAATGACTCAATTTCATTCCTTTTCATGGCTGAGTAATCTTCCATTGTATATATGTACAATATCTTCTTTATCCATTCATCTGTCAACGGGCATTTAGGTTGCTTCCATGTCCTGGCTATCATAAATAGTGCTGCAATGAACATTGGGGTGCAAATGTCTTTTTGGATTATGGTTTCCTCTGGGTATATGCCCAGGAGTGGGATTGCTGGGTCATATGTTAATTCTATTTTTAGTTTTTTAAGGAACCTCCATACTGATCTCCATAGAGGCTGTATCAATTTATATTCCCACCAACAGTGCAAAGGGTTCCCTTTTCTCCACACCCTCTCCAGCAGTTGTTGTTTGTAGATTTTCTGATGATGCCCACTCTAACTGGTGTGAGGAGATACCTCATTGTAGTTTTGATTTGCATTTCTCTAATAATTAGTGATGTTGAGCAGCTTTTCATGTGCTTCTTGGCCATCTGTATATCTTCTTTGGAGAAATGTCTATTTAGGTCTTCTGCCCATTTTTGAATTGGGTTGTTTGTTTTTTTTAATATTGAGCTGCATGAGCTGTTTATGTGTTTTGGAGATTAATCCTTTGTTGATACATTGGCAAATATTTTTTCCCATTCTGAGGGTTGTCTTTTTGTCTTTTTGTAATTTCATTTGCTGTGCAAAAGGTTTTAAGTTTCATTAGGTCTCATTTGCTTATTTTTGTTTTTATTTCCATTTGTCTGGGAAGTGGGTCAAAAGGATCTTGCTGTGATTTATATTTTAGAGTGTTCTACCTATGTTTTCCTCTCTCAGTTTTATAATATCTGGCCTTACATTTACGTATGTAATCAATTTTGAGTTTTTTGTGTGTATGGTGTTAGGGAGTGTTCTAATTTCATTCTTTTACATGTAGCTGTCCAGTTTTCCCAGCACCACTTATTGAAGAGACTGTCTTTTCTCCATTGTATATCCTTGCCTCCTTTGTCATAGATTAGTTGACCAGAGGTTTGTGGGTTTATCTCTGGGCTTTCTATCCTGTTGCATTGATCTATATTTCTGTTTTTGTGCCAGTATCATATTGTCTTGATTACTGGAGCTTTGTAGTATAGTCTGAAGTCAGGGAGCCTGATTCTTCCAGGTACGTTTTGTCCCTCAAGCCTGCTTTGGCTATTCAGGGTCTTTTTTTCTCCATATAAATTTTAAGATTTTTGGTTCTAGTTCTGTAAAATATGCCATTGGTAATTTCATAGGGGATTGCCTTGAATCTGTAGATTGCTGTGGGTAGTATAGTCATTTTCACAAGGTTCATTCTTCCAATCCAAGAACATGGTCTATCTCTCCATCTGTTTGTAACATCTTTAATATCTTTCATCAGTGTCTTATAGTTGTCTGCATACAGTTCTTTTGTCTCCCTAAGTAGGTTTATTCCTAAGTATTTTATTCTTTTTGTTGCAATAGTAAATGGGAGTGTTTCCCTAATTTCTCTTTCAGATTTTTCATCATTAGTATATAGAAATGCCAGAGATTTCTGAGCATTTATTTTGCATGCTGCAACTTTACCAAATTCATTGATTAGCCCTAGTAGTTTTCTGGTGGCAACTTTAGGATGCTCTATGTATAGTATCATGTAATCTGCAAACAGTGACAGTTTTACTTCTTCTTTTCCAATTTGTATTCCTTTTATTTATTTTACTTCTCTGATTGCCATGGCTAGGACTTCCAAAACTAGGTTGAATAATACTGATGAGAGTGGATATCCTTGTCTTCTTCCTGATCTTAGAGGAAATACTTTCAGTTTTTCACCATTGGGAATGATGGTTGCTGTGGGTTTGTCATATATGGCCTTTAATATATTGAGGTAGGTTCCCTCTATGCCCACTTTCTGGAGAATTTTTATCATAAAACAGTGTTGAATTTTGTCAAAAGTTTTTTCTGTATCTATTGAGATGATCATATGGTTTTTTATCCTACAATTTATTAATATGGTGTATCACATTGATTGATTTCTATATATTGAAGAATCCTTACATCCCTTGGATAAATTCCACTTGATCATAGTGTATGATCCTTTTAATATGTTGTTGGATTGTGTTTGGTAGTATTTTGTTGAGGATTTTTGCATCTATATTCATCAGTGATATTGGTCTGTAATTTTCTTTTTATGTAGTATCTTTGTCTGGTTTTGGTATCAGGGTGATGCTGGCTTCATAGAATGAGATTGGGAGTGTTCCTCTCTCTGCAATATTTTGGAAGAGTTTGAGAAGGATGGGTGTTAACTGTTCTCTAAATGTTCGATAGAATTAACCTGTGAAGCCATCTGGTCCTGGACTTTTGCTTGTGGGAAGATTTTATTTTATTTTTTTGCGATACGCGGGCCTCTCACTGTTGTGGCCTCTCCCGTTGTGTAGCACAAGCTCCGGATGCGCAGGCTTACGGGCCCAGCTGCTCCACAGCACGTGGGATCCTCCCAGACTGGGGCACAAACCCATGTACCCCAAATCGGCAGGCTGACTCTCAACCACTGTGCCACCAGGGAAGCCCCTGTTGGAAGATTTTTAATCGTAGTTTCCATTTCAGTGCTTATTATCAGTCTGTTCATATTTTCTGTTTCTTCCTGTTTCAGTCTTGGAAGGTTATACATTTCTAAGAATTTTTCCATTTCTTCCAGGTTGTCCATTTTATTGCCATAACTTTGCTTGTATTAGTCTCTTAGTATGCTTTGTATTTCTGCGGTGTCTCTTGTAACTTCTCCTTTTTCATTTCTAATTTTTCGATTTAAGTCCTCTCCCTCTTTTTCTTGATGAGTCTGGCTAATGATTTATCAATTTTGTTTATCTGTCAAAGAACCAGCTTTTAGTTTTATTGCTCTTTGCTATTGTTTTCCTTGTTTCTCTTTCATTTATTTCTGCTCTGATCTTTATGATATTTTTCCTTCTACTAACTTTTGGTTTGGTTTGTTCTTCTTTCTCTAGTTCCTTTAGGTGTACCGTTAGATCATTTATTTGAGATGTTTGTTGTTTCTTGAGGTAGGCTTGTAATTGCTATAAACTTCCCTCTTAGAACTGCTTTTGCTGACTCCCATAGGTTTTGGATCATCATGTTTGCATTGTCATTTGTCTCTAGATAATTTTTGATTTCCTCTTTGAATTCTTCAGGGATCCATTGATTATTTTGTAACGTATTGTTTAGCCTCCATGTGTTTGTTTTTCTTACGTTTTCTTCCCTTAATTGATTGCTAATCTCATAGCGTTGTGGTCAGAAAAGATGCTTGATATGATTTCAATTTTCTTAAATTTACTGAGACTTGAGACAAGATGTGATCTATCCTGGAGAATGTTTCATGTGCACTAGAGAAGAAAGTGTAATCTGCTGTTTTGGGATGGAATGTCCTATAAATATCACTTAAATCTATGTGTTCTATTGTGTCATCTAAAGCTTGTGTTTCCTTATTAATTTTCTGTTTGGATGGTCTGTCCATTGGTGTAAGTGAGGTGTTAAAGTCCTCCACTATTATTGTGTTACTGTTGATTTCCTCTTTTAGAGCTGTTAGCAGTTACCTTATGTATTGAGGTGCTCCTATGTTGGGTGCATAAATATTTATAATTGTTATATCTTCTTCTTAGATTGATCCCTTGATCATTATGTAGTGTCCTTCTTTGTCTCTTGTGACATTCTTTATTTTAAATCTATTTTATCTGATATGAGCATTGCTACTCCAGCTTTCTTTTGATTTCCATTTGCATGGAATATCATTTTCCAACCCCTCACTTTCAGTATGTATGTGTCCCTAGGTGTGAAGTGGGTGTCTTGTAGACAGCATATATATGGGTCTTTTTTTAATATCCATTCAACAAGCCTGTTTCTTTTGGTTGGAGCATTTAATCCGTTCACGTTTAAGGTAATTATCAATATGTATGTTCCTATTACCATATTCTTAATTGTTTTGGGTTTGTTTTTGTAGGTTCTTTTCTTCTCTTGTGTTTCCAACTTAGAGAAGTTCCTTTAGCCTTTGTTTTAGAGCTGGTTTGGTGGTGATGAATTCTCTTGGCTTTTGCTTGTCTGTAAAGCTTTTGATTTCTCCATCGAATCTGAATGAGATCCTTGCTGGGTAGATTAATAGTGGTTGTAAGTTCTTCCCTTTCATCACTTTAAATATGTCATGCCACTCCCTTCTGGTTTGTAGAGTTTCTGCTGAGAAATCAGCTGTTAACCTTATGGGAATCCCCTTATATGTTATCTGTCATTTTTCACTTGTTGCTCTCAAAAATTTTTCTTTGTCTTTAATTTTTTGCCAATTTGATTACTATGTGTCTCAGGTGTTACTCCTTGGGTTTATCCTCTATGGGACTCTGCATTTCCTGGACTTGAGTGGCTATTTCCTTTCCCATGTTAGGGAAGTTTTTGACTATAATCTCTTCAAATATTTTCTCAGGTCCTTTGTCTCTCTCTTCTCCTTCTGGGACCCCTATAGTTCAAATCTTGTTGTGTTTAATGTTGTCCCTGAGGTCTCTTAGGTAGCCTTCATTTCTTTTCATTCTTTTTTCTTTATTCTGTTCTGCAGCAGTGAATTCTACCATTCTGTCTTCCAGGTCACTTTTCCATTCTTCTGCCTCAGTTATTCTGCTATTGATTCCTTCTAGTGTATTTTTCATTTCAGTTATTATATTGTTCACCTCTGTTTGTTTGTTCTTTAATTTTTCTAGGTCTTTGCTAAACATCTTGCATCTTCTCGATCTTTGCCTCCATTGTGTTTCTGAGGTCCTGGATCATCTTTACTATCATTATTCTGAATTCTTTTTTTCTAGAAAGTTGCCTATCTACACTTCATTTAGTTGCTTTTCTTGGGTTTTATCTTGTTCCTTCTTTTGGTACATAGCCTTCTGCCTTTTCATCTTGTCTATCTTTCTGTGAATTTGGTTTTTGTTCCACAGGCTGCAGGATTGTAGTTCTTCTTGCTTTTACTGTCTGCCCTCTGGTGGATAAGGCTATCTAAGAGGCTTGTGCAAGTTTCCTGATGGGAGGGACTGGTGGTTGGTAGTGCTGGCTCTTGCTCTGGTGAACCGAGGTCAGTAAATCTTTAATCCACTTGTCTGTTGTTGGGTGGAGCTGGATTCCCTCCCTGTTGGTTGTTTGGCCTGAGGCGACCCAACACTGGAGTGTACCCGGCTCTTTGGTGGGGCTAATGGCTGACTCTGCGAGGGCTCATGCCAAGGAGTACTTCACAGAACTTCTGCTGCCCATGTCCTTGTCCTCATGGTGGGACACAGCCACCCCCTGCCTCCACAGGAGACCCTCCAACATTAACAGGTATGTCTGGCTCAGTCTCCTATTTGTTCACTGCTCCTTCCCCTGGGTCCCAGTGTGCACACTACTTTGTGTGTGCCCTCCAAGAATGGAGTCCCTGTTTCCTCCATTCCTGTCAAACTCCTGCACTCAAATTCCCCTAGCCTTCAAAGTCCGATTCTCTACGAATTCCTCCTCCCTTTGCTGAATCCCCAGGTTGAGAAATCTGACGTGGGGCTCAGAACCTTCACTCCAGTGGGTGGACTTCTGTGGTATAAGTGTTCTCCAGTTTATGAGTCACCCACCCAGCAGTTACGGGATTTGATTTTATTGTGATTGTGCCCCTCCTACCATCTCACTGTGGCTTCTCCTTTATCTTTGGATGTGGGGTATCTTCTTTGGTGAGTTCCAGTGTCTTCCTGTCACTGATTGTTCAACAGTTAGTTGTGACTCTGGTGCTTTTGCAAGAGCAAGTGTTTACTTTAGATCTTTGAACCTTTTAAAAATAACTGGTTTGGGCTTCCCTGGTGGCGCAGTGGTTGGGAGTCTGCCTGCCGATGCAGGGGATACGGGTTCGTGCCCCGGTCCGGGAGGATCCCGCGTGCCGCGGAGCGGCTGGGCCCGTGGGCCATGGCCGCTGGGCCTGCGCGTCCGGAGCCTGTGCTCTGCAGCGGGAGAGGCCACAACGGTGAGAGGCCCGCGTACAGCAAAAAAAAAAAATAATAAAAATAACTGGTTTAAGATTTTGTCTTCAAAGTCTAATATCTGAGTTTCCTCAGTGACTGTTTAATATTTTTTCTTTTTGTTGTTCACATATATATACTTACATACACATATGATTTTATTTTTTTATTTTTATTTATCAATTACTGAAAGACATGGATTAAAGTACCCTATCACCATATTGGATTCATTTATTTCTATTTGTAGTTCTATCAATGATTATTTTGTATGTTATTCTGAAACACTGTTATTAGGTGTATACAAGTTTTAAATTATAATTGCTTCCTAGTAAATTCAACATTATTGCCATGTGGAGATTTGATTTATACATAAAACCTTTTTTGCATGAGAGAATATTTTGTCAAATATAAATATGAACAATAATGGCCAAATACTTGCAATATGTACATATACATATGTATAAATATTTCATGCATATATATTACTATATATAAACTTATCTCTAAGTCAGTACTATTATTTTGCCCATTTTTAAGTAATGAGCAAAGTTAAGCAGTTAACAAGGGACAGACTATAATTTAATTCTTGACAGTCTAGTTACAGAATTTGTGTTCATTTTCTGTTTCTTTTCAGCATTTGCTTTATATATATGTTATTTCATCATTTTACTTTTTAGTTTTCCCATGGTTGGAAAGTGTCTTTTATAAACAATTTGTAGCAAAAGTTTGAAAAATTCTCTATCAATATCTTCTTTAAATAGTATTGTTTTCAGAGCTTACCACTCTCGTATTAGTAACTATTCCTTGTGGATTTTTATTTACTTTGAGGTTATTATTCATTGAAATGGTATGTTTATTGTAATTTATGCATATCTATATATTTCATAAGAAGAGAGGTTTTCAGACTGGTGCAGGGAAATTTCAATTTTCCTTTATGATATTTGTGTTTGGTTGTAAATAATTAAGTAAAAACAACACACTTTTTTAAAAAAGAAATCAGTAAATGAACTTCAACAACTATAACCATTTAAGAATTGTATTAACAATTTAATCAAATGCTTATACCAGGAAACAGGGGTGTAGCATCTTTACTTTCTTCTTCTACTTCTTTATTTCTCAGTTAAAATCCACCCTCAATGTCTGTCCTTTTTTTTGTTTTGTTTTTTGTTTTTAATCTCTTGGAATCTCTTTCCAATGTAAGATCTCTTGGATCTTTTTTTTTTTTCTTTATCCATTCACCACCATTAATCATCTGACTTTACAATAATAACTATTCAATATAGTAGCTTCTTAATTTGCATGTCTGCATCTCACTTTACCAATTTCCCACATTCCTTCTCTACAATGCAACCAGGACAACTTTTCAGTTAATACTTGATAACAGCTCTCCCTAATTAAATCTTTCTGCCTTGCAAGATAATGAATGTATTTTATCTGAACTTAGAGTATCCTCATAATCTTATTATTTTACTCCTTGCCTAATTACTCTGTAGCCTCTCTATATTCTGTTCTCCAGCAAAATTGGCCATCACTCATTCTTTCAAACCCTTCAATAGTATATCTCACTGACATTTGGATGTGGTGTCCACATTAACTGGAGTTCTCTTATAGTGGCCCTTCACATAGCTGGCTCATTACCTTCCTACAGATCTCTGCTCACATATTACCTCCTCAGTGTGTTCTTTATTAAGTAAACTCTCACAATCCATCCCAACATTATATTTTCCACTAAAGTACCACATAGTTTCTTTCTCCTTATGAACCTTCATTATTTTATAATCACTTACTTGTTTATGTTTGTTTGTTTGTTTCTAATTTTTTTTTTTTTTTACTTTCACAGTGTACTGTATGCTAGACAAGAATAGAAACCATGTTAACTCTTAGTATTCCTCTGTATATGGCACTATGCAGAGTGGTCACTCACATCTATCCCAGGTGAATTATAGTTCTTTGGGAGTTGAATGCAATGCACTTCCTTGTAATCTTTTTAGTGAAATAAAAATCTTCTATTATTTGTGGGAAATAAGATTTAAGTTCAAAGTGGACTCTTATTTATAAGCTGTTTGCCCTTGGCGACTTTAGGTGAGGTCTCAGGGCTTCAATTTTCCTCTGTAAAGTGTAGAGAATAATTTATATATTGTTATTATTAGAAGAAATTATGTAAAATGTTCTTCACACGAAGGTACTTACATAAAATTCTATTATTATTGACTACTAAATTATTCACTGAAACTGTATTGGGCAATGGTCTGTCCCAAAGTGTAGCAGTGGAGAGAGGATGAGTGGAGAGTGTTAGTTAAAAAAAAAAAATAGAATTTTGTAAAGATTTAGATCTGAACTTGCTTGGTGGTACTCTAGGCTAATGGTTACTTATGGTTTATTAATTGTAAAAAGATGCTCTCAGAATGCAGTAAAAATTATGCAAATGTCAAAATAACAAAATAAAGTACATATTGAATGTATACATTTTGTCCTCTCCCTGCCAGTACTAGTCAGGTAAATCTTCCAAAATATTCCATTTATGATTTCTCACTTATAATGGATATTGTTTCCTTTTCTGAGTGAACTCATTATTTAACTAAATCAGCCAACTTATCCTCCATCTTGAAAACTGTTTGACACTCCCTTTTTTAAATTTCACAATGCTAAACACCAAATTAAGAGATGAATTCTCAAGATGTTATCATAGAAATAGATTGCCTTTTTTAAAGTTATGGCTTTCTTATCCTCTTCAAGGTGATTAAAGGTTTTTTCTGAAAATTTTAATTTATATTTCTCTTTTCATTCTGAGGTAGAATTATAAGTAGAAATAAAAATCATATTGTTCTAATATAATTATTTGCTAATCTAGTTAAACCTCAATATAAATTCTAATATATTTTTATAATAGTGCTCCATGACTGGAATAGGAGCCAATGCAATGCAGTTGCTAAATAAAAAAGAGATCCAGAAACAGTTATTTCTGGTTGTAAAACTTGACTCTCTTGATGACTCTCTGGGTATTCCTAAGCATATTTGCTTGCTTGACAAGAGCTATGAATAGCATAGGATCTTGCCTACTTTCTAACTAACAAGTTAGCTTGCCAGCAGAAGATGTAAGATTCCTGGTTGGAGACAAAGGACTTTACATCTTCTGGTACAGAGAGCATAATGAGCCTCATGATTGCATAATTTTTCCATGCTTCCACCAATTTTCCATGTCTCCTAGCCCCATGGTTGAGACAAAAGTGGGCTTAGATGTATGCATTACCATGCCTAGATTTGCATCTAAGCCAAAGAAAGTCAAACCTTAAGAATCCTCCTTTTATATTGAGCTCCAATCAACCTGCCCAAACTTTCCCCAGAGGGAAATACTTATATTTATTGTACTGAACAGCAAAGACAACTGCCCTCTACTCCAGTGGGAAATACTGTCTCTGTTTTTCAAGGCAAATATAGTTGGAAACAATATGTTAGTACTTTACTCATAAGATATACAATTCTCTAATGGAGAATTTTCTCCCATTATTGTTTACCCTCTCTTAGGCTTCAGTTTTTTGTATCTGGTAGGAATAGTAAATATACCCAATCCCTAGGATTTTTAAGATAATAATCTTTATAGTAAATAAATGTAAGAACTCTTCTAATATGAAGTAGTGATAGTAGTAGGGTGTGAGTAGCTGAGTAGCTACAAAATATATCAATATATATATAAATAAGTACATATATATATAAAACAAAAGATAAAATCTAGTTAAATGGTAAACTAAGCTCAATAACTTACTTTAACTTATAAATTAAAATAAATCTCCAAAATTTTTTCTACCTCCATCTGAAAATATTTAAGTAAGAAATATGAAGACAGGTAATACCTCTTCAAAGATTACAGGTAAAAATCTGCTCATTATAAAAATAAAGCTCCACTTGTTAATTAATGAGTATAAGTACACAATTTTTTTTTTTCTTTTTTCTTTTTTTTTTTTTGTGGTACGCGGGCCTCTCCCTGTTGTAGCCTTCCCCGTTGCGGGGCACAA
>NW_006787746.1:763105-778548 GCF_000442215.2 Lipotes vexillifer | reverse complement strand
TTTGCGGTACGCGGGCCTCTCACTGTTGGGGCCTCTCCCGTTGCGGAGCACAGGCTCCAGATGCACAGGCCCAGTGGCCATGGCTCATGGGCCCAGCCACTCTGTGACATGTGGGGTCTTCCCGGCCCGGGGCCCGAACCCATGTCCCCTGCATCGGCAGGCGGACTCTCAACCACTGCGCCACCTGGGAAGCCCAAAGTACACAATTTTTTATGTCACTGAGGAAAGATACATGTTCTCCTCATCTAAAATCTTCACAGGCATCGTTCTTGGGCTTTGCTTCCCAACTTCCTCCCTTAAATGGTGCCGTACTTTTCTGCTTACCTCTGATATGTTATGTCTAGGCTCTCCGTTTACGTTTTAGGTCATTTCACAGTGAGTGGTTCTCATTTTTAAGCTTCTTATGGAAATGAGAAATATTTTCTTCAGCTACTTCTTTATTTAGAATTCAGTGGATTTATTCGTCTATGAAAAGTATAGCTTCAATGAAGGGCTCTTGTAGAATTTAGTATCCTCCATAGTAAGAAAACTATTCTTAAATTTTGTTTATATTTATATTATATTAGTCAAGATTTTCAGGATGAGCATGTCCCTGAGGACAGGCCAAATACTGTAATCCATTTTTCTGATTACAGCAATTGCTTTTGATTATTCAGTAAGCAGAAAATTCACTCGACCCTTTCACAAAAGTAGACCAACCAAAGTCACATCAGCTATTGCAACATGAAGTACTCTCATTGGATTCCTTATTTATGAGCCAGTATGTATAGCCATATCCACATCTGCTCTATCTATTAAGAATATTTTGTAATTTGTCCATAAAACAATATATTTAAATATGAGGAAGGAAAAATACTTTTAGCAAGTAAAATTTATTGGCTTATCTCAAAGTTTTCCAAGGATGATCTGCCTTCAGATAGAGCTGTATTCGGGGGCTTCACTACTGTAATTATGAACATTTGACCATATATCAGTCCTGCATGGTTTGTCCTAAATCAAGTTTTCATATATAATCTTTCTTCAGGATATACAGTCAGAGACGAATGTGCAGAATATTATATCCCTTTGTTATTCTTCACTCACTATACCCTTATTCCAACACATTCAATTTACCATAATATAACTTTCCAACATGGACTAGAAACAGAGTTTGTCATCTCCACAATAGAATGAGTCCAAGATACACATCTAATTCTGTGGTGATTCCTTTTCAGTATTCTGCAATCTATTGACTAAATGAAGAATTTAACTACGGTCTCCATTCAGTATTCAAAGGTGGAAAAACAATAGATTAAGGAGGAAAAAGAATAACATAAGGCATTTAATATTTTTTAGCATACACCATTGTCTGTGAGCCAGGTTCAATAAGGCTTTCCTTTCTACATACTGAAAGTCCTCCTATTAGATTTCTCAATATGGCTAATTGAGAAATCTTGTCTTCCATGAACCAATCTGGATAAGCATAGGGGGGTGGTTTCTCTTCAACCAGGTATGCAGAGTTTGCTGTCTACTGCCTAAATGTACTACTAAGGAGGGTTGGATGATTTAAGGACTGAACATTAATATCACCCATGTACAAGCATTCCTCTTGTAACATATCTCTAGAAAACCACAGATAGCCTATGGCCAGCTTTGTTTTTGCTTATCTCAGGATTTGTAACCAAAGACAAATTGAGTGGAGCCACAAATCTTGAATTTGGACACCAATGATAAGATTTCTGTCCCTTAGAAACAAGTCTTTATGTGCCGTCCATGTCCTAAGCCCACAGCCTAATAGATTTTATCTGAGCATAGGGTAAAGCAATAAGATAGACCTAATATTTCCCCTACTTCAATAATGTAACCAGTTTGGGAATTAAACTTAGCATTTCTTTTTTTCATCCCATGTCCCAGTTTTGTTTTCCTCTGTTTCCCTTCTTCATGCTGATTTTTTTCCAAAAATACATACTCACAGTTCTGTAAGGATATGATTATCTTTAAAAAAAAATGGTAATTTTAGTTCTTTGATTGTAGGCAGAACATGTGCCATATTTCAAAAGCAGCATCACATCTCTTCCTTCTCTTTTTTAGAGTGGGTTAGTCTAAAAGAAGCTTGAAACTTCTTTAAACATTTAATTGTAGGTGAAAAGAGACAGCCAAGAGTTCAAGACTAATTTTACAAGAAGCCACATAAATCTTTATATTTTATGAATGTATAGTGTGAACTCTAATACAATGTTTCACAAATAAAAACAGCTAACTTGTCAACCCAAATTCATTTGGTCAATTCTGTATTTTAAGATCCATCACTTGTAACTTCCCATTTCTGAGTAACACTGTTACTTGATGCAAGTTAGAAAATATAAATTAACTTAAACAAAAGACAATTTACTAACTCACATAGATGTGAAAATTGAGAGTAGAATACTGAAAGGCAAAGTGTCCCAAATTATTTTATAGGGTCACTTTGTTGTCTCTGCCTCTGTCTTTCATAACTCATTTGCTCCAAATCTAAATACACTACTGGAAAAGAATACTACTTTTTTTTTTTTTTTTTTGGTGGTCCGGGGGCCTCTCCCTATTGTGGCCTCTCCTGTTGCAGAGCACAGGCTCCGGATGCGCAAGCTCAGTAGCCATGGCTCACGGGCCCAGCCGCTCGGCGGCACGTGGGATCCTCCTGGACCGGGGCACGAACCCGTGTCCCCTGCATCAGCAGGCAGACTCTCAACCACTGCGCCACTAGGGAAGCCCAAGAATACTACCTTTTATTAAATGGTCATATACCACTTCCATAGAAAAACGTCTAATTAACTTTGCTTGGGTCATATTCCTTTTCTTAAATCATTCCTAAAGCCAAAAATAAAATTTTCTATTAGTAAATTTCCTTGGATTTCTCTCTCTCTCTCTCACACACACACACACACACACACACACACACATGCACACACACACACACACACACACACACACACAAGCCATATAACAAGAAAGAGAGAATCAAGTTATTGATGATAGCCCCAGAAGGACTCTGTGGAACAGGAGAGGAGTAGGTATCCATGGAAGTATGTTACAAGCAAAGGCAACATACATGAACATACATGTTCACTTGAGCTACTCTGTGCAAGGTACTGCTTTAGATACTGGGTGTGATGTAGAGGAGTAGGAGGGACAGTTAGCCAATAGAAAAATATGTACGGCACATTCTTTCTTTGAGGCATATAAAAGCTGGCTATTTAGTTAGACAGATACAGGATATTCACAAATAACTGTAATGCAAAGTAAAATATGGTAAGGCTATCATGAAGTGTTTGTGGTTGAACCACCTTTGAAAAGTGGGGGGGTTTCAATGTTTCTCCTAGTTTCTGTTGGCTTGAGACTAATATTTCTGAAGCATTTTCTGTGTTTATTTCTTCTCTTTCACATTTTTTTTTCCTTTTGTGCATATTTCACTGCTAGCTAACACTGCAATTCTTTTATTTTCTTAAATGACCACAAACACAAGGGAGGCAACATTTTACTGAAGAATTAGAGCAATGAATTTGGGTATTTATAGTACAGGGCAGCACTTTGTACTGTTTAAAATGGAATGTTATCTCTTTAAAATCCTTTGTTAACTCCTGCCACTTGTTCATTTGAAATTCCATTGTTTCTTCCATGATGAGATAGTGAAAATATTTAAATAAGCGCCTTCTAATGACACTCCGTGTAAGTCATGGTTCAGTCAGAGAAGCAGAACTCCTACAATTTTTATAAGAATAAGAAGTTTCTTATAGTGATTATGATTTCAGATGCATGGAGCAGTAAGAGGCAGCTTGCAACAAGCCCCAGAGAGCAGTAGCTGGAAGCAGGAGTTTAGTTCCCGGACCAGGAGTTCCTAACTGCTAGACCACAAAGGCCAGTGGCTAGGGCCTAATCCCCCAGTTCTTGCCTGCCTTGTCAAGAGAGAATTCAGGCAAGGAGGAGAAGGTAAAGAAAAAAGTTTATTGGAAAAGAAAAGAACATGTGGAAAGATGCACGGGTGAACTCAGAGAGAGAGTTGTGCCTTTGGGAAGTTTATGTCCTTTATAAGGAAGCAGTTTTCCAGGTCTTTCTCTTCCTTCTGGCAGATAATCTTGCTTGGTCCCCCCTGGCTAATTTGTCTCAGGACCCTCCCATTAGGTGTGCACGCACCTCTCAGCCAAGACAGATCTCGACACAAAGGCATCCGGGGAAAGCAAAACTCATTATGGCCTGGGGCTGTCCCCTGACTGTTGACCCCCAAGGAGCCTTTCTGTGTATGTGTAGTGCCTCCCTTGCCCCAAGGAGATGGGGAGCAGAGATCTCTTGATCCTTTACTCAAACAAGATTTTTCCCCTCTTTGTTCTTGCCATGACTGTTATGTTATGGCATCCACAAGAGACAAAGCTTAGCTATTTACCCTGTCTCTGTCATTGCTTCCATTCTGGAGGGCAAACAGGAGGCTGATTTTAAATGTCTAACCTGAAGCCCACTTATCTCGTGTCTCAGGAAAGGCAAACAGGAGGCTAGTTGTAAGTGGCCAGCCTGAAGCACACTTTTTCCTCCCCAATGAAATGTAAACAGAAGGCCAGTTGTAAATGTCTAACCTGCAACCAATCTCTCTCCTGCCTCAATTAGATCTTACACAAATACGGAAGTTGCTGGGGGTGTGAAAGTATGGAAAGGAAGTTATAGTATTAGGGAAAGGGTGAATAACTGGCTCACAGGAAATCAACTCAGGGCTTGCAAGGAAATTTGACAAGCAAAACATGTCAGATCACCTGAGTAAGATTGAAGTGGGAGCTCAAAGTGATGTCTATGGGGAATGGTTACCTCTATAAAGTTAAAATGTCTGTGATCTGCACTCAAGCATCTGGTTAGGTTCTTGGGATGCTGTTTATAAGCAGGGACATGGCTGAGAAGATAAGGTGGTTGAAGAGCAGAAAAGAGAAGATAAACTAGGACCAGCTAGGTGAATCTGTATCTGTCCATTGCATATCATCACTACATTTTGATATTAGTAAGTATTCCTCACTTCTACCTTCCATATATTACTCACAGTCTTCTTGTGGCCAACTCTAACCCCAAGCCTTAAAAGAAGGAAGGTTTTGAGAAATGTGTTTTCCAGCTCCAATTATGTTGATTAGCAACATCCACTACAGACTACCATTTTTCAATTTGTCATTCATGTGCACTTCATTTAGTAGCCGTGTTTCAGTCTCACATGAAGGAATATAAAAACTTGTCTCCACCTAACAGGGTTTCTCTATACCTTGTTAAGTAAATACATGTTAAATAAATACATGTATGGCCCACATGTTACTTTAACCACTATTGTGTAATGTTTACTCCTCCTGAAACTGATTCACTCTGTCTTTGATATCTGGCAACTTAATAGAGAGAATATTAACATTCATTACATAATAGGAGTGAGGAGGTAGAAAATAATAAACACACACATATGAATATATTCATATAAACACAGTGAGGGCAAGCAAATGCTACTGCTTTCACTTCCATAACTGGTCATATTGTGTATTACTTTTCTATTGCTGCATAACAAATTACAACAAATTTAGGGATTTAAAGCAATACTCATTTATTATCTCACAGTCTTGTCATTCAGATATTGGACATAGCATAACTGGTTTCTCTGCTTAGGATCTTACAAGATTAAAGTAAAGATGCCAGCCAAGCTGCACTCCTTTCTGTAGCTCTGGGTCCTGTTTCAAATTTATGTCGGTGTTGATAGTATTTATTTCCATGTGATTGTATGATTGAGGTCTCCATTTTCTTGTTGGCTATTGTTTAGGGGATCACTCCCAGGTCTTAGATGCCGCCAACATATTTTACCAGCTTGGTCTCTGTACAACTGAAACCCACCATATTTACAGTCCCTCCCATACTCAAAGGGGAGCAGCAGGCAATGAGACCAAGTGGCTATCTTAGAATTCTGCCTACCATATATGGCCATAGCTTTGATTTATTACTCATATCTTCTACTCCCTACTCCATATCCCCTTGGCTTTCAACAAGCACCTCAGTTTTTGTGTTCCCTTAGATGCTGGAATGACCTAAACTTTCTTTGAGCATTAATTTTATGTGTGTACTTGACTGAACAAAAGGATGCCCAGATGCCTGGTTAAAGATTATTTTTGGATGTGTCTGTGAGGTTCTTTCTGGAAGAGTTAGAATTTAAATTAGTTGGCAGAGTAAAGGATGTTGTCTTCCCTAAGGGGGTAGGCATCATTTGATTCATTGACATGAAAAAAACAGAAGGATGGAGAAATGTTGAATACTAACTCTGCCTGATTCCTAGAGCTGAAACATCAGTCTTTTCCTACTCTGTTACTGGGACTTACACCATCATTGGTGCTCCTGGTTCTCAAGCCTTTGAACTTGGAGTGGAGTTTATTTTTTAACCACTTTATTGAGGTATGATTGGTATACAAATAGATATGCATATTTAATGTATATAATTTGATGTGCTTGGAGATAAATATAAACCCATGAAACCATCATTATAATCAAGGCCAGAAACTTATCTACCACATCCAAAAGTATGGCTTTCCTGGGCCTCTTGCTTGTAGATGGGACTTCTCAACTTCATAATTCATGAGCCAATTACTTATAGTAAATCCCATTATATATACATAATTATCATATTTCTATAACTATATATTTATATTACATTCTGTTATAATTATATTAACTTAAATATAATGGGATATAGAGGGTATATATATATATATATATATATATATATTTGTGTGTGTGTGTGTGGTACGCGGCCTCTTATGGTTGTAGCCTCTCCCGTCGCGGAGTACAGGCTCCGGACGCGCAGGCTCAGCGGCCATGGCTCATGCGCCTAGCCTCGCCGTGGCATATGGGATCTTCCCGGACCGGGGCACGAACCCGTGTCCCCTGCATTGGCAGGCAGACTCTCAACCACTGCGCCACCAGGGAAGCCCGGGTACATATATTTTATTCGTTCTGTTTCTCAGGAAAATCCCGACTAACAAACCTTTAATTACTGAAGGTCCTGGGACATTTTTAGTTTTACCTGTGTTTGGGTAATCATCTCCATCTAGCTTTCACAAAGGATATGAAAATATTAGACAGATCTTCAAAGGATCTCTTGGGTTCTGGACACACACTTTGTCTCCATTATGCAGTAACAACACATTCCCCCCTTGATTTTCAAGATTAATCACCTGAGGATATAAAGTAGTCCCTTTCTTCTTATCCTAGTTTGATGGCATAAAAAAGAACGTTTTGGTTTGTTTTCTTCACGTGAAATGAAGAGAAGACTGCTATAATACATGGTTGTCATGCAAACTACTCAGCTTACCTCAGCCACATGACCTGCAATATTGATGTCTTTGTCTCAGAACACATCTATGATCTCCTGAGGTATTCACTATGAACAGTTGTATGAGGAAATAAAAATTGGATCTTGTTTACAGAATGTTCTGCATAATATGCTGGCATTACCCAAAAGAGAACAGGAGTAGCATTACAACCCTGTTTAGGGTTTATATGAGAGACAGAGTCAAAGATAAATCCTCCCAGTAGACAGAATTTAAAACAGTGCCTAAGGTCATGGATTTGGAAAGAACACAACTGGAAATTGGTTCTGAGTATCTCTTGGAGAGATGTGTGGAGAAGCTTCTTAGAATGGTTATAGGTATAGAGGCAATGAGAGATGCTGAGGGTAGATTTTAATGAGAACTAGCATCTGCTATAAAGCAGCTACCTAATAACTGTTCTTTAATTTCTTCAGGAAAGTGGAAATCCACCTACTGAAGTAGGGAAGGGACTCTGTTTCTAGTGGCAAAAGGGTCTCAGAAAAAAATTTAAAGTAAAATTTTCATCTTTATATGAATCTGTCCATGTGTTTCCAACTCAATTTTCAGGGTCTCATTCATACCCAATCATTGTGCTGACATTAACATAAAAGAAATTGCAGTGTTATGAATACAATTTGCTTTATAATTCTGCTAGTAAAATGCATTTATGTACAGCTTCTGAATTGTCAACTCCCAAAACTGTGAGCTCTATCTAAGATTACCTCTACCCATATTTGAACCTCGGAGCCATAGTAAGGGCAAGAGAGAGGAAGATATGTAGCTCCCTGACACAATTGTGTTAACACCAGGCAAAGCATAAATTCACCAGAAAAATAAGTTTCCACTGTTATGCATTCCAAACACACATCGTGTGTTTCCAGGACTGAACACATGACCAATGTGCTGTTTTGGTTCTCTTATCTCCCAAAAGCAGAAAGAAAGAAAGAAAGAAAGAAAGAAAGAAAGAAAGAAAGAAAACAAAACAGATTGGTATTATAAGCTTCAAAATATAAAGCATTGCAAAATTAATTGCATGCCGTTTTCAATCTTATTTAGAGAGAAAACAATAGAAGTATCAAAATCCTTTCACAGACTTTTTCGAACTACATACAAGTCCCTAAGGCTTTCAGCCCTCCCACTCCATTTTCTCCCCTCCCCCAACCACAACACATATATACACTACCAATATAATAATAGACCACACCATGGCTGTATCATTTTACTGTTACTGCTGGGGATGGGTCTATCATTCCATTGTGCTAAAGTTAAGAATATGCAAACGTAACTACCCAAGAATATTTCATTACTTTTTTAAATAGCCAAGATCTTAACTTCCTCACAAAATAAATATTTTTTTCTACAAATGATCTTGAATAAATTGGCATTTGTGGAAAATACAAGAAATATAATTAAATGTTAGATTATAAAGAAATTTTAAAACAGTAGACAGACTGAAATAAAGATAATGTTGAAGATTCTCAAATTTCTTTTAGACTCACATATATTATTCAAATTAAAACAATTAACCATTTTCATTTTCTATGTATTACAATTTTGCAAATAGTACAAGTATAGGATAATTCTCAATTGCCAACTTTTCTTATGTAAATCTTCAAATTTCCATCTAATTTTATAATGTTTTAACACATAAAACAAGTACATCTTAAGGATATAATATACATGTTACAGTGCATTATTTAGAAATTTCTTTATGAATGATTTAAATAATTATATTAAAATTGATTATTGCTTAAAACTTTTATCAAAAATAAATCACTAAAATAATGCATGATATTTGAAAAACTTCTCCACAATAACTAAAAATGAATGTTTCTAGTGCATTGTGGGAATATATATCAGTTTCTATCTTGTTTCTAATTTTAATTCTCTGCAGATACTTGGAAAAGCCAAAGTAGTACTAATTGACAGAATGTTCCCGCAGTGTAACAACATCTGCCTACTAAAACCTGAATGGAGACCTCAAGTTCCTAATAAATAAATGCTAATAGGAGTAGTGGCTTGGATTGGCTCAATATGACATTATTGCATAAAATTACTAAGCTATTTTTTGTTTCAAAGTTTTTAAAGTGGAATATTAGTCAAGGTTTAAGTCATAAACACCAGTGAGACTAGATGCAAGGTATCAGTTTTTCTCACTACATAAAACTTGAAAGCTGGAATTTTTCTCCTTGTATACCAAACATTTGTAAATGATTTTTCTTGATAAAGTTACGACTATGAGAACAATTTTACTGTGATTGAAATGACAGAACAAATAATACTGTTCCCTTAATTTTCTCCAAATGTATTCTTGAGATATACGATGTCAAAATAAATATTCATAGAAAAATTTGGGGATTTAAAAAATGAGTCCAAACTGTGTATTTCTATTTTTTGTTCTTTAGCTGAATTTTTGACACTACTTTCAAAAATGACTTACAGTTCTTACTTAGTGCTTTTTTCTCTATTTCATACAGGCTTTCTGAAATTCATCTATTCCATTGATTAAAAAATAGAAACTAAAAGAACCACACAACTGTGTAGATTATGGTTCCAACCTGATTCCAAAATGGATGCTCCACACAGAAAAGTGTCAAATGGGTCTACAGAAAACATATGCATTCCATTAATCAGGAACATTTTGTTATTCAGTGATTTCCATAGCCTTTCTCACTATCAGTCTCAAATTTTATTGCATGCTGCATCCCTAGGGAATTTTTCTATTCTCTCCGTTCTTCTTTTTTTATAGAAAGATATTTTTAAACTTACATACTCCCCTCTGAATTCCACTCCCATTAGCTTCTGTGCACAGCTTGCCGGAATGCAAACATTTTCCTCTGTAAAAAGATACTTTATTCTCAGTCTTAAGGTAATGATTTATCCAAGTTTGGTCATTTTTATGTGTGAATGGTACTTAGTCCTGTGAATAATTAAAGTATATTCTTCTAAGGAAAGATAACAAGATGATAACTTGGTTACCTATGTGTATTCAAGTTTATAAATTCTTAAAATCTGTGTTGACATGATAAGGATCAGTTTGAAAATTTTTAGAAAAGAGATTTTAATATCTAACTTGTTCAAGACATTGTGGTGATGGGAGCTAAGATATTTTGATTATATACTAAATATTTACACCGTACTAGGTGTCTTTTATGTATAGAAACACATTTTATAATCACACCAAAGCTTTGTAAAAGGATTTATCATGTTATGCTTATAGAAAAGAAATTGGCTCAGAAAGTTTAAGAAATGTATTCATTATCCTACAGATATGAATTTTTGCATAGAACATGAAAACCATAAGCTTACATTCTTATTAGTACTACTAATTTGGAAATTATTATGTTATCACAAATTACAAAATCAGGGAATATAGAAGCAAAATATTTTAGATTTTTCACTGAAGTAAAGTATATTTCACATATGTCTTAATTCACCACAAGAGCAAACCTAAAGTGTTTCATTAGTCATGTTTCCCACATAATCTAATAAAGTGAATAAACATATTCTTACAAAACAATAGCTGTTTTTGAACTTCCCATGGTCCTCCTGGCTATGCCAGATTTTAACTGTATCAATAGCCATCTAACTTCACTTTTACTAGGTCCTTCAGAGGTAAATAAAGAGATTTTATTTTCTGCCACCTAAAAGGGTACTATGGTATATGTTGGAAAATGAATCAATTAATTGCTAAGACTTTAGGCCTAAAATACTATATAGTTACAGGTACTGTTAGGCTGTGTGAATATCCAGTATTTACTCTGCTTAGACCTATAGCTAATCAAAGGTAAACATCTTGATTTCTTGCACCTTGTTGCCAGTTCTCCAAGTAGATTAATTTAGGAAATTAAGTTTCTAGTGAGAAAGATCAACAAACAGTTGAGTATAAATTGTATTTCCAAGAAATAATTTTTAAGCTCTTTTCTTGCATATCTAAAATTTCTTTCTAGAGCTATGGTCCAATTGCTTTCCTTTTCTAACAAGATTCACCTCTTCATCTGGCATGCAAGCATCTTGGGGGTAAGAAATCAATATTGTTATTTATGGTTATTTGTTGTATTCTCTTTCTTATCTCAAGGCCTGTCACAAAGTAATAATCAAAACAAAATGAGTAATTTTATTAAATACTGAGCAGGTATTATGTGAAAAATTCTTTGCAGAATATTATTGAAAGATAAAGATGAATGGCATAAAGCTTACAAGCTAAGGTAATATATAATTTTGTGCAGGAAATAATTTAATATTTGTGTACAACAAGTATAATAAATTAATAAAAGGAGATCTACTAGAGTTAAAAATACATGATGTTGGACTAATCAAGGAATTGCTCCTAAAGAAGTAGTGTTTGTTATGAGCTTGAAGGAATGGTAGCATTTTCACATGTGGGCATAAAAAAGTAGATTTGGGAGATAAAATGGGAGAGAAGACTGAGAAAATTGTTTACTTTAGCTAGTGTTGAATAATAAAGAATTTGACTGACTTTTGTCCCTGGTCCCTGGGAGGCAACTTCTAAATACTGATTTCCCAAATGATTGGAGTGTCTTTGTTATTCACAGTGGTTCCCTAGGACCATATCTAAGTTTATGCTAACAAAATTATCCAGAATAGGAGTTGGCCATTCCAAAAAGACCAGAAATGTGGTTAGAGTTTTAGGACTTTGAGCCACAGGATAATAGCATGACTTCTGGGGAGGATAGGAGGACTGGAATTTGAGCCAGGTGGATGATGATTTAATCAACCATGCCTATGTAATAAAATCCCAGTGGAAACTCTGGACACCAAGGCTCAAAGCTCAGATTAGCATTGCAGCTGGAGAAAAGGTTTGTAGATATAGTCTTTTGTTTTAATACGCTTTGGTGTATGATTGTGGTTTTATTGTATAGTTAGCATAAATTGTTTTGATTTTTTTCTTTATGTAATAGAGAACCATTTATGACTTTACTTTTTTATTAATTTTTATTAGAGTATAGTTGCTTTACAATTTTGTGTTAGTTTCTACTGTACAGCAAAATGAACCAGCCATACATATACATATATCCCCTCCCTTTTGGGCTTCTTTCCCATTCAGGTCACCTCAGTGCATTAAGTAGAGTTCCCTGTGTTGTACAGTATGTTCTCATTAATTATCTATTTTATACATAGTATCAATAGTGCATATGTGTCGATCCCAATCTCTCAATGCTTGCCACCACCACCCTTTTCCCCTTGGTATCCATACATTTGTTCTCTAACTCTGTGTCTCTATTTCTGCCTTGCAAATAGGATCATCTATACCATTTTTCTAGATTCCACATATATGCATTAATATATATTTGTTTTTCTCTTTCTGAGTTACTTCACTCTGTATGACAGTCTCTAGGTCCATCCACATCTCTACAAATGACCCAATTCTGAGGAAACTTTTATGACTTTAGAATAAAGGAATAATGGAAACAGTGTGATGATTTAGAAATACTAATATATGATAGAATATAGAGTAGAATGTTTGGGAGACAGGATATACAACAGGGGATACCTAATTAGGGAATTCTTACTACAATAATATCAGAAAAAAAAACTGTATAAATTTGGCAGTGAAATAGAAAGGAGAAAAAATGTGTCCTTGATGTTTAAATAAACATTAAAGAAGAATGAAAATAAATACAAGCGTTTAGGATTTGAAACACTTTTTAAGTGAATAGGAGTAACAGGAACAGAAAATTCTAGAGCCAGAGAACTTGGATTCTGGTTTGACTTAGGGCTTATTAAGTTGATCTGCTCCTAGAGTTTTTTCATCTAAAATAAAATAACTGGAATTTAAAGAGTATTAATTAAATATTTTACACTATTAATATTACAGCTTTTCTTCATAACACGGTTGTAATATATTTTGAGATACTCTTATGGAGACAAACCTCTAAATACATTTATGGAATATTTATTACTTTTATCAATATTTACTTGGAAATAAATAATAGGCTATTGAGATATTTCATATAATGTTGGCTGCTAGTATTTATCTTTTACATTCCATTCTCCTTTCCTCAACTAGATTATAAACTCTTGTGGGACAATGCAATCATTTTAGTCATGATAAATACTGATGAAAATAATACAGGTGATAATTTTGGCACTCACATTTTTTTTCAAAGTCATGTAATTTAATGTCAGTTCAGTGTATAATTAGGGAAAAAAGGGATTAATGGTTGCACACTGGACTAAAAATCACACATGTGCAGCTCAACTAAATCAGACACTTTAAATCTAATGAATAGTGATTCTCATTTACATGATGATATCAGTAATGTTAGGCAATTTTATCCTTGGCAATCTCCTTGGACATGCACCTATATAAATTATGTTTTTTTCTTGGGAAATATTGCAGAACTAATAATAAGGTAAAATCTTGAACAAGATGACAAAGAACTATGCAAAAACTCTGTGTTCTTCATCTAAAATTGACAAAGTTTGGGCTTCCCTGGTGGCGCAGTGGTTGAGAGTCCGCCTGCCAATGCAGGGGACACGGTTTCGTGCCCCGGTCCGGGAGGATCCCACGTGCCGCGGAGCGGCTAGGCCCGTGAGCCATGGCCACTGAGCCTGCACGTCCGGAGCCTGTGCTCCGCAGCGGGAGAGGCCATGGCAGTGAGAGGCTCACACACTGCAAAAAATAAAATAAAATAAATAATAAAATAAAATTGACAAAGTTTAATATTTACAATGTGGACAGAGTGTCTTCTCTTTTCACAAGCCAATAAATAGGAAAATGCTCCACAAAACTATCACTGCCAAAGGAAGGAATGCAAATTATTCCGTATAATGATAGTGAGATTAAAATATTTTCCTACACATAAGCAATAGTGCCTCTTACACCAGGAAACTCAAATCCAGTACAAGTTTGTGAAAAAAACAAAATCATTTTCTATACTTTAAAGAGAATTACGGTAGTCCAAATAATTGATAAGTGGCATGAGTACTTCTAAAGTTGATTTTAAAGACATTATCACATGACATTTTTCTACTCTACTTTGTAAACAATAAAAATATTTTCATGAAAAAAAATAATCTATGATTCACTTATTTGAAAGAAAAGTGTAAAGTTACCAAATGTTTTTAGTGTGAGTGGCAGACTGATGATTAATTTGTCATTTTAAAGGATTCCAAATTCCTTGGTATCCCTTCATTGTACTGCAAAGGACATAAGCACAGGACTCTTCTAATTCTACTGAAAATTGGCCACGGAAAAGAACTTCCACAAATCACACTTCAGAATAGGTGTAAAACTTAAGCTTTAGAAACTGTTTCTTATACATCTCTCCAATTGTCAGTTAATGCCAAAGGGAATACAACTCACTTGAAGCAAAGTAGTATATCAATCAGGCTATAAACATTCTGCTTGTTTCTGCCGTTTGTTACATCACCACCACCACTCACCCCACCACCAAAAAAAGAAAAAAAAAAAAAAATGAAAGAAGAAAAAATTATGGCTTCCAGCTGTAAGCACATTCTGTTCCTTGCCCTTAAAGAACACATATGCCCAGTAATGTGAAACAGAAAATAAACATGACATGAATGTAATATTTTGATATTCTGGTATGTAAAGATTATGAAGTGAATTTTAAAAGTATTATGATACCTAAAAATAGTTAGCCTCCAGGAAGATTGCAATTGTAGATATAGTGACATAGATCAAACGATTTTGGTAGGTAACATAATTAATCCATTTGTCATCTGTATGTGGACCAACTAAAGAATGTTCTTATAAGGCATCTAGGAATGCAGAGCAGGGAAGGGGAGACAAAAAGTTGGCTAGTCTTAAGAAATATATGCTGTCTTTGTGGTCTTTGTTAAAACAAGATATTGATCATAAGAACCCAATGCCTTCATTTAAGGCACATCTTAATCATATGTACAATAATTGCCCTCAATAGATTAATGAATAAACTATGTGAAACACATCTATACAATGAAATACTATTCAACAATAAAAATGAATGAGCTCTTGATTCAAGCCACAACATGGATGAATATTAAATGTATTTTGCTAATGTCTTCAGAAATAAGGTACAATAGGATTGGATTATAACCCCCTCAAAGTATATATATATATATATATATATATATATATATATATATATATAT
>NW_006787746.1:674284-761784 GCF_000442215.2 Lipotes vexillifer | reverse complement strand
AACATGACCTATAAGGACCTACATGTCTGCCCTCTTCACATATCTCTCATATCAACTTTAAGGACTTATTCCTTGGCTCTTTAAAGTCTATTTGCAATGAACTTCCATCATATCTTCAAACATTAAAAATTTATTCCTGAATCAGAGCTATTGCTTCAGCTATTCCCTCTGTCTAGAATACTCCCACCTCACGTTTCTCATGGACTGCTCCTTCTTGTTTACACATGTGGCCTCCCCAGTAAAGTCTTCCTTAACCACCCAATCCCTCCTACTCTCTATCACGTTAGTTTCTTTATTTTCTTCATAGCGCTTACTACTCTCTTAAAATAAATTATTCCATTTTTATTATTTTATTGCCCACTGTAATATATGCTTTATTAGAGCAGCAACTTTGAGTGTTCTTTTGGTGCAAGAATAGACAAATAGTGAAACAGAAAAGAATAGATAGTCCAGAAACAGACAAATCTACATGAACATTCAATACATGACATATATAATAGTTCAGTACAACAGGGAAAAGAATGATCTTTGCAAACAGTGGTGCTGAATTAATTAGCTATTCACATAGGTAACTAATGGGGTACATTTTCCTTCATTTTTATATGCCAGTTCTAGATGGAATACATAATTAATAAGAGGATTAAGACAATTACTCTCTTAAAAGAAATATAAATATCTTCATGATTTGGAGTAGATTATAAATTCTTACATAGGCCACAAAAGCACTAAACCTAATCAAATATATATGTATAGCTAAGAAATAGTTAACTTATATTTATAAAAAGACACCATTGAGAGAGAGGAAAGTCAAGACACAGAGTGAGGAAAAATGTTTGAAATACACTTATTTGTATAACAAAGAATTTTCCTTAGTATATATAAATAGCTGATACAAATCGAAGTCATATAAATCAATATATAGAAGGCAGAGAACCCAATAGAAAAATAAGGATAAGACTTGAATAGGCATTTCACAGGAGATATCTAAATTGTCACTAAACATATATTTGAATCCTCATATTCCTTAGCCTTCAAGAGAGTTGCAAATTAAAACTATAATTTTATACCACTATATACACTGGAGAATGGCTAAATGTGAAAACAAAACTAAAACTGAATATAACAAGTTTTATAGGGGTGTGAAACCAGTTCCACAGGTATACACTCCTGGATGATATATAAGTTGTTTTCGATCATTTTTGAAAACTACCAGACAGTTTTCTACTGGAATTGAACAAATGTGTAACTTTGACCAATCAATTCCATGTCTATATACATACCCCATGTCTACACAACATACTACATATGTTCACCAAAAGATATGAGTAAGAATATACATGGCAGCACTATTTAAAATGACCCAAAATTATAAAAAAAAAATCAGATCCCCATTAGTTGCTGTATAGACAAATACATTTGGTATATTAATAAAATGAAATACTGTACAGAAGTAAAAATGAATCAGCTACAACCAAATGCAAAAATATGGATGGATTTCACAAAAAAATATTGAGACAAAGATATCACACACAAAAGAGCACCTCTATACTGTTATGTATAAAGTTCAAAGACAGCCAAATTATTCTATCATGTTTCAAGTTAGGAGATTAGGTTAGTTAGGAAGTTGGGTTAGTATTGATAGCATTATGAGAGAGGTATCTGAAGAGCTAGCATTATTATATATTTTGAATTTGGCATGTTTATGAAAATTTTGTGTTTATCTTATAAAATATTATTCATGTTGTAGTATATAAATAATAACTACAATAGTACAAATAATTTCACAATAAATTTAGGATTTTGTCCCTGAAGTTTTATATCAGAGCAACCTTGTTAAACATTTAATTTTTTTTCCTGTGAATATATTAGTTTTGCTGTAAAATTCTCATTTGTTTAAAATATCAGAATTATAAAAAAAAAACATTATGTATTATAATTATATTATCCATATAAATGATCTTTCACAAGTCATTTTCCCCACATTCTTTAAATATATATTTATCTTTTATAAAATATGATTTGATTGCTAAAAAAATAACGACTTGGGAATATATCCTTAATGCAAATGTATTTCTTTCCTTATATGTGTCTGTCTTACCGTTTGTCTTTCTGTTAAATCCCTTTTTTCAAATGCTCTTATATTTGCTCATTTAAAATGTGTATTTTGACAGAAAAACCTGGTTCTTGAAACAATTCTTAAATATTAAATACTGATAAATGTATCATTAAAAATTTTTAGAATGTTTTTTCTACTACATTCCAGAACAGTGACCAGTAGAAGAATGACTGTATACAATCACAATTATGGTTTATTTGATAAAATCTATAAATGAAGCTAAAATTTATCTGTGAAGTTTGATTTAAATTATTGATAAATAACTAATAGAATAATTGTTATAGTAATAATAATATCTTCTATTATTTTTCTTTCATTTAACCTACTTTCAGTAGGTCATAATTAGACAATAATTAAGGAAACCTCAGGAGGGCTTGCTTGCTTTCTTTTAGTTACAAATTATGGTTACATGGTAATCTCAGGTTAACATTAAAATGATCACCTAGAGATAATAATTATACAACCATCCACTGGTGGTTATATTTCCACTTCACTGATCATTTAGATTTGGTCATAATATATCAGAAAGGAATCATGAAGAATAAGTCATGCCAGTGAAACAGAAAGAAAATAACTGTATTGTCTTATTAAAAAGAAATTACATCCATACTATACCACGGCATTTATTGGCATCATTTTAATAGTGGATATCGTTATGACTTATAGTATAGAATATAAAATTTTCTGAGTCTTTTGCTTTCAATAAAAAATAGACTGTGCCTTTTAATGCATGCTATGATAAGCTGGCAATGATAATTGGCTCTAATTACAGGTCAACTTAGGCAAATTCCATCACCAGTAATTGAGAAACCAAAAACATTAAGATGAAGCTGATAGGAAAATATCATTATAGTTTATTTACACCAAGATCATTCATTTCCAGAGTATATTAAATGAAAAGGAACATGTACTTGGAAGAAATTGTGTCAGTTTATCATTTTAAATTAGTTTTTTCCTTGAATGCCTTGCAAAAGATAAATGAAAAGTAAACTCTTACCTGAAGTTGCATTGTAAAGTTCTAGAGATTCTTATTCTCAATAATGTTTCTAGATTGTAAAAGTTATTCTGTAAGTTTTCTTCATGATTTTGTCATTATAACTGGTAAAGTTATATTTTAACTTTCATGGTTTGTCCTTGCACCTTGATGGCAATATTATTATTTCCAGATTTTCTTTTTCTTGTAAAGAACAGATGTATGTATAAATTAGCTGTAAGTAATGCTTTATAATATTGTCCAAGTATACATCCTTCATACACAATTTCTCCCATCACAGGCACAATCTAAATCCTGGAATAATCCTAAAGAGTAAAATGTAAGAAAAGTGTGCTTTTGATTTTGTCCTGCAGAGATTGCTCTTGTTTGATGTGTGTATGCTTAGAAAGTTTCTATTATCAAGACGATTTTGTAGAGAAAATAAAAATAGTATTGAGGTCATTTTGTTATTGCTTATGGATCACATGGGATTTCTTATCTGATTTGTGCTCCCTACCATAACATTAAGCAAATGCCAACTATATCCTGGCTATGGGACCCAGACTGAGTATATTAGTGTCATATATTTCACATGCAGTTGTGTTAACCAGAACTTCCTCCTTAAGCATTAAGTAAGCATTCATAAGTTATACTGTGCAAAAATATTAACATATTCTAAGACATAATTTTATAATCATATACTCCAATGACAGAATAGAGGGGTGAGAAAGCATATCCTGAAAAGTTTGGGGCTAATAGTGAGACAAAGTTCACAGCAAACATAAATTGTATTTCAAATTGCTTTTTTTTTTTTTTAATTCAAAGGAGTTTTACCACCTGCTTCATATTATGTATGTATTAGTAAAGATATAAAATAAAAACAACAATAAGTTTTCTCCTGAAAAAAGCTATCTACAAGTTATTTCAGTAAATGGCCAGGTGGTAAATATGTTTGCCTTTTCAAGTCACATGGTTTTTCATCATTGTAGTAAGAAAGTAACCAAATCAATATGTAAACTGATGAACACGGTTGTTTCAGCAAAACATAATTTACAAATTAATATGTCATAGAACTAGCTGTTTGAATGTAATTTATTGACTCCTTTTCCTGGAACTCTGATTTGTGGAAACCTAAACTATAGTGAAATAGTCCAACAAAATTTATATTTAAAATTTCAGTATCCTGGAGTATTATTTTATGATAAATAACTGCAGTTCTTAGCCATCCCAATCCCACCCCTCAAACTGAAAATATATTCCACTGTTAATATTTATGTAGAACTCTACTGCTCAGTTTTTAGTTGGGAAATATAATGGAAATAGTAAAATTGCACAAGAATATGAGTTTCAATTTCTACAATACTGTAGAATTATCAAATGTAACCCAAATTAATCTAAAATAACTGTGAGACTGATTTTAAATATATTTTATAAAATTAATCTCAATGCATTATAGATACACCTTGTAAGTTTTAAAAACTGACAAGGAACCCAGTTTTTCTGTAAACTGTAACACCTGCTTACTGTAATTTTCTGTAAATATCTAAGCTTTTAAATGCTGTTTGAATCCATCTTAACATCTTCCTTCTTTCCTTATTAATTAATGTGTTGAAAGAAACATTTGACAAATGGAATTTTATATTTGAAAATTCATGGTTTTACCAGTTGAAAATTATAGCTTAGCAATTTTGAGAGTTCAACCAAGATAGCAACATGGACTAACTTGACAAAACCAATCAAACTATACTTTTGGCCCAATTAAGCTGAACCTCTTAGACATCTTGTATTGGTTTACTGATAAAATACATAAAATAAGCTAATGTTATACTTCCTTAACATTTTAGAATATGAAACTGGTAAATTTCTAATGAACTATATTGAACCATACTTTTGACAAAAATTTTACAGCATTAATTGTAATATTTAAAAAATTTGAACATTTCCAAGAGCCTTAAATAACTTAAAAGCTAAAACTTTGGAATAATATATTAGGTTAATTAACGGATAATCATTATATAGATAAATAGTTCCTAATAAAATGGAATATTAAAACATTGACTATTAAGCAAAATTTTAATGTTATGTAGCTTTGCTTCTTAAAGTTATATGCCATATTTTTGGATCATGTTAATTTACATGATAATGTTTGTCAATATTATGTGGTCAAGAAGGGATGTGAGTTATATTGAATAGAAATTTATTTGTATTCATGTGCTTTGCTTTCTGCTAAATCTGACCGTATGGCAGTCACTTTACAAATACTCACTCAGATTTCTAAGTGAAACACAAGTTAATTACTTTGTTACAATTATATTTATTATGATTTCAGTCTTTGGATTAGTACATGATAGGTAATGGGAATTTTTTTTTTTCTAGTAAAAGCAGAATCATTTTGTCCTATGGAAATACAGTGGAAATTTGTTTCAGTATTTTAAAATGCATAGTAAAAGATAAAATCTGTGTATGTCTAACAATTTAGAGGGAAGACTTTAAAGTTTTAAAATTATACTTTACAAAATATTCAGGTATGCTAAGAGCAATCTCAAAGACTGTCTTTACGCAGCTCAGAAATCAACCTGAAACATCCTAGGAAACAAGATGACAAGCTCTAGCTCTAGCTCCATCTCCTTCAAGTGGAAGCACTTTGTGTTCACAGCTCCCTAGATTCACAAGGATACATCAAAAGAGAAGTTTAAACACTGAAGAAGAAAAAATCAATGACCTCGAACATTTGAAGACAATGGCACCTGTCCGAAGTAAAGGACAGTGCAAAAAATGGACAACACAAAACCAAAATTTTTTTAAGAGCTTCAGTGAGCTGTGAATATAAAGTTGATTGACATTCATGTAATTGCTGGCCCCCCAAAAGAGAGGAGGGATATTTAATAAAATAATGGGTAATTTTTCCCAAATTTGATGAGAACTCCAAATCCACAGATACAAAAGTCTAAATTAAATCCAAGGATAGTCATAAATACAAGCACACTGAAGTATAGCTTAATCAATTTGCTGAAATTAGTGAAACAAAACCTAAAGCAGCTGGAAAGAAAAAATAAAAGAATGAATACATACAGAGGAACAAATAATAGGAATGTCACACTTTTCAGAAACTGTAAAACTCAAGACAATGGAACAGCATTTTTGAAATGTAGGGGAAAAAAATCAACCTAAAATTCTTTATCCACTGAAATATTCTCTGTAAATAAAGGCAAAACCAGGTTGATTTCTGACCTACTAAACTAAATTAATTTATTCTCAGCTGACCAGTTCCCAAGTAAATAGAAAGGAACTCTGTCATATGGAGGGACATTATATTAGACAGAAAAGTGAGCTATAAAAGAAATAAAGAACCAGGAAATAATAACTCTTCAGGTAAGTATAAACACAAGGTTTTGTTTTTTTGGGTTTTTTTGGTTCGTTTTCATGACCTAAAACAATCATTGACAGTGTGAAATAAAACTTAACAAGAAAATTTGTGATTTTATAATATATACTGAAGGTACATAGTCATGTTATCTAAAAGAAGAAGGAGCAAAAATGGAAGTATATTCTTGTACATTCTTAAATTACATGTGAAGTAATATATCAATATAGAAAGTGGTAAGTCAAAGATGCATATTATAAGCCCTAGAGCAATCATTAAAAAGAAATAAAACAAAGAAGTGTAGTCAAAATACCAAGAGTGGACACCAAATGGAATGCCAATATTACTCAATTCATCATAAAGAAGGAAGGATGTGAGGGAAAGATAGATGGGGACAAAAAATTGATAGAATGCAACTCAACCATACTGATAGTTATATTGACTTTTTTCCCTAGCAAAAATGCATTTTTTAAATTAATTTTTATTAGAGTATGGTTGCTTTGCAATGTTGTGTTGATTTTAAGTAAACTAAATACCAAAGTTAAAAAGTACTGATTGCCAGAATAAATATTAATTTTAAAAAAGCACATCTCTACTCTCTCCAAAAGAATCACACTTTATATTTCCAGATATATGAAATAAAAATAAAATGGTGGAAAAATATATATTGTGCAAATGCTACTCAAAAGGAAACTTATATGACTGTGTTAATGTTGATATCATACGGCATAAACTGCAGAAAAAGGAATATGACCAGATATAAAGAATAACATATTATGGTAATAAAATTGTCAGTTCATCAAGATAACAAAAATGTTTGTTTCTGAATCAGAAAACAGAGTGTCAAAATATATGAAGCAGAAAAAGGACTGAACTGAAGGGAGAAGTATAAAAATTCTATAATTATAGTCTCAAATTTCAACCCTTCTTTCCCAGAAATGGATAGAACAAGTAAATAGAAAATCAATGAGGATAGAAAATACTACTATAATACCACTGAATATACTAGACCTGAATGACACTTATACAACATTCTACTCAACAACAGCAATATATATATATATATTCTTACCAAGAGCACATCTAATATTCACCAAGACAGACCACATGAATTATTAAATGACTCAAAACATTAAAAAAGATTGACATTGTGCAGAAAACACTCCACAAACACATGGAATTAGACACAAATAACAAAAATAAAGCTTCAAAATGGTGGAGTAGGAGGATGTGGAACTCATCTCCTGTCATGAACACATCAAAAATGAATATGTCTACACATGGAACAATTCTGACTGAAAACTAACTATACATAAGCAGAAAGACTCCTGTATAACCAAGGCTGTAAGAAAGATTCACGCAGAATCAGGTAGGAAGGGAAGATTAGTGATCAAGTTGGGACCTGTGCCCCTGGGAGGGACCTCACAGGAAAAGTGAGATTACATTGGCAGTGACCTTACTTGCGAAGTGAGGTGTTCAAGCCACATACAGGGTGCCCCAGCCCTGGGGTATGACAAAGAGAAGGCAAACCCCCTTGGCTGATTGGCTACCAAGTTTATTCCTCTGGATTTTATGGCAAAAATATAAAACAAACAAACCACATACACAAAAACAAATACAAATAACTATGAAGAAATCTATTTGTGTCAAATATTAAACTTCACTCTCTGGGTACAAATTGTATTCTTCTGTTACAATTATTTAAAGATTGAAGTCAGTCAATTCCCCAATTACAAAAACTCATTCCTAAGTAAGATATTTATACCACTAAGATGTGATGCTATCAATACTTATTTTCTTAACATCATAACTTTTGAAAGGATAGTTAAATTTTCAAAGGAGTCAAAGCTTAGAACTAAAGAAACTGGTAACTATCGACATAAGAGTGCCAAAAGGTAAATAAGACTTACTTGTGAAAAGGGGAACCAGTTTCTCTTCTAGGGCATTTAAAATCCCATCATGGGGAAACTACTCAGCATCTCCACCTGTTCAAGTGGCTCAGAAACACCTAACAATTGATAGACAGATGTCTGCAACTGCAACTATGCACTCCCATATGCAAACATAATACATTTGATTATGTTGTATTATCCCAAGCTTAGCACTGATTACAGGTTATATTCTTAAACCACTCTGAGCAAACTGCCAGAAATATATACAATGGAATATTACTCAGCCATAAAAAGAAATGAAATTGAGTTATTTGTAGTGAGGTGGATGGACCTAGCATCTGTCATACAGAGTGAAGTAAGTCAGAAAGAGAAAAACAAATACCGTATGCTAACACATATATATGGAATCTAAGAAAAAAATAAATGTCGTGAACAACCTAGGGGTAAGATAGGAATAAAGACACAGACCTACTAGAGCATGGACTTGAGGATATGAGGGAGGGGGAAGGGTAAGCTGTGACAAAGTAAGAGAGTGGCATGGACATATATACACTACCAAACATAAAATAGATAGCTAGTGGAAAGTAGCCACATAGCACAGGGAGATCAGCTAGGTGGTTTGTGATCTTGTCATTTGAAAAGTAAGTAAGAAGGAGGAAGATCCATTTTAAATCTATACTCCCATAATTTATATGTAATTTTTGCACAGCCTCTGGATGAGTGGTGATGTGGTTGATGAGATGCCATGAAATACAGTACACACACGGAATACTTTCTCCTTCCATTTGTTTTAAGGGGAATTTAAGTTTTATTATTTATTATTCTAATTTTGGGGGGTAGAGTGTGAGAGTAGGAGCTTGCTTTTATTTGTCTGGTAAGAAGCAGTAAAAAATTATGGGTTCAGCAAGAGTGTCTAATAAGCTTCTGAAATAGGAGACCAAGAGATGAAATCCCTGCATTTCAATTTCTAGTCTTCTTAGGATATAGAATTTACAGCTTCAGAATTAAAGGAAATTAAAAAAAGAAAAAAACAATATCATATGGGAAATTATATGAACTGAATTTAATATTAATCCTTAGTCTAGCATTTTATTTTTATCTTCCCAGTAACAATCAAGATAAAATATGTTAACATCTGAGTTTTGAGAAAAGTTAAGTAATATATTTGTACCCAAGATAAAACAATTAAAATGAAAATAAATATACAAAGATTGGATAGTGTAATTAAACAAAATTCATTCTGAAACAATATCGAAAATGCCAAATAATTCTTTAGAGCCAGATTTAAAAGGTAGAATAAGAACATTAGTGAAGAGTGAAGGAGAGCTTGTCTTAGTTACCAGCAATTTTTAGAAAATACTTGCTTGTGTGGAAATCTCTTAAAGGTCTATATTCTAAGAAAACAACAACACAATCTGTTGTTTATATAACTGGGAAACTGATAAGAAATGGAGGGTACACACATGGGAACATTTACTCTCAGAAGAAAATAATCATGTACTAGTTGGGGAACAACATCTGCTCAGCTAGCTGCTGACTATCAGTTGTGTCACCCAGGAGAGGAGGAAAAGCCTCAGGGAAGCAAGTAGCATGGATGTGGCTTGAGTCAAATTAGCAAAGTGGTTACTTTACAATAACAAGGATTTATGGCATTCAAGTCTTATTTTGAAATTAAGGTGCTTTTAATAAGGTGAGGAAGGAAAAATCTAGCAATATTTGATCAAGAACAATTACCTAAGTATCTTACTTTAGTTTTGCATCAGGAGCCATGGCTAGGACTCATATTTTTTGGATAATCCTAGGACAATTTTGTAAGGCTTCTGCAATGATCCTATTCCTTGAAATTGGCCACGCCATCCTTCATACCTAAAACCAACAGTTAAGTCGAAGCAGTTAAATTTATATTTAAATTTAAATTAAATTTAAATTTAAATTCTGTATCAGAAATTTTTTTATTTATTTAGGAGTTGTTAGTATTAAACTTGTCTAAATCATGCCACTGCTTTAATATTTTTATTCCAAGTGATGTACATGACTATCTTCATTTCTTGAAGACCCACATTTAATATGCAAATAAATCCAAAAATTATTAAAAATTCATACTATGCCTGGATTATACATATATATCAGACATGAATGAATGAATGTAGTGGAGAATAATAGTAATAATATAAAAATCCATGTCTCCATATCCAAGCTTTACCAATAACTATGAGCATCACAATGTTCCTATTAGCAATTCCATGCATTCCTTAAAGACGAAATTATACTAAATTTTGTTTTCATCCACATACTCTTTAAAAATAATTTTTCCATATTAGAATAATAGTTTTGATTTGTGGGATTTTATACTTCACAATAAAACAACTGGCAGATAGAACTTATCAGTTTAAACACAACTGACACCTTGATGATGCATTAAACAATAGAGCATGAGCCATTTCTCTTTTACTATTTGAATTATATTTATTCATTCTAGTAAGAAAATAATACCAATATAATCATGATAGCATGAATGTAGAAGAAACCTTTATATCACAAACTTAAGAAGACTTTTTTTATTTCAAAACTAAATGCTTCTGTGTTATCTTTTTTCCTCTTATTTTCTATATTTAACCACCTACATTTATGAGTAAACATATAGCTTTCTTTCTTTAATTTTTTTTTGGATTGTAGCTCATTACAATGTTTTGTTGCTTTCTGCTGCACAGCAAAGTGAATCAGCAAAATGTATAAATATATCCCCTCTTTTCTTGATTTCCTTCTCATTTAGGTCACCACAGAGCACTGAGTAGAGTTCCCTGTGCTATACAGTAGGTTCTCATTAGTTATCTATTTTATATGTAGTAGTGTATATAAGTCCATCCCAATCTCCCAATTCATCCCAGACCCCTCCCCCCCACCCCCAGTTATCCGTATGTCCATTCTCTACATCTGTGTCTCTATTTCTGCTTTGGAAATAAGTTCATCTCTATCATTTTTCTACATCCCACATATAAGCGATATTACCCGATATTTGTTTTTCTCTTTCTGACTTACTTCACTCTGTATGACAGACTCTAGGTCCATCCGCATCTCTGAAAATGCACAATTTCATTCCTTTATATGGCTGAGTAATATTCAATTGTATATATGTACCATATCTTCTTTATCCATTCTTCTCTTAATGAACATTTAGATTGCTTCCATGTCCTGGCTGTTGTAAATAGTGCTTCAATAAACTTGGGGGTGCATGAATCTTTTGAATTATTATTTTTTTTCTGGGTATATGCCCAGAAGTGGGATTGCTGCATCATATGGTAGTTTTATTTTTAGTTTTTTAAGGAACCTCCATACTGTTCTCCATAGTGGCTGTATCAATTTACATTCCCACCAACAGTGTAAGAGGACTCCTTTTTATGCACACCCTCTCCAGCATTTATTGTTTGTAGATTTTTTGATGATGGCCATTCTGACCAGTGTGAGGTGATACCTCATAGTTTTGATTTGCATTTCTCTAATAATTAGTGATTTTGAGCATCTTTTCATGTGCCTCTTTGCCATCTGTATGTTTTCTTTAGAGAAATGTCTATTTAGGTCTTCTGCCCATTTTTTGATTGGGTTGTTTGCTTTTTTGATATCTAGCTGCATGAGCTGTTTGTACTTTTTGACATACAAGATTAATCCTTTGTCAGTTGCTTCATTTGAAAATATTTTCTCCCATTCTGAGGGTTGTCTTTTCGTAATGTTTACAGTTTCCTTTGTTCTGCAAACATATAGATTTCTCTCAGGGACTACATGTATGTGTGTAAAATAAAAATATATTTTCTTTTAGATCATTCTGAAATATATTGAATTCCATATCTCATCCATTGCTTCTTTTTAGGGGAAGGGTGTCTTTTAATCATTCAGGAGAAGCAATACTCAAAGCCAATAACAAACACACACAAGAAAACATAATCATTTTATCCTTCAGAAAATTGAAGTTCATTCATCAGGTGATGTTTGTTATACTTTTTTTATTAGTTAAGGGATGAGGGATTTTATAAAATTCCATGTGTGCCTGTTTTTAAGCTATTGTCTTTTAGCTTCAAACCCACTCTTCTAGGCATTTTGTGATGCTAGGGCAGGGACTTGGCAAACCACATTTCACCTTTGCAGGCTGGCTCCCTGTTATACCCTGCCATTTGGTAGGTGCTAGGAAATGAGATTAGTAGGCTTGAGGAGGAAGACTTTCTGTTTGTTTCCTGTTCCTGAAACCTTCACAGAATCAATAAGTATGCACCAAGGCAGTGGCTGTTCATTCCAATAACAGCCATTGGTTTCAATTTCCAGGATTTTTATTTTTTTCAGACTACCAGAATCAGCAACATTGTGCCCCTTAAATTACTAGTCTAAGCCAAGCAGTGACCTCTTCTTAGAAATTCATGTCCTGGTTCCATCTGGTGTTTCCTCCAATCTCAAAGATATTAGTGCAGCCAGTAAGGACCTGTTCTTCAGAGATCTCAGTCCCAGCCCTGTGGGTCCCATGCTTCAAAATCCTTTGTTCTCTTTGTTCCCACAGTTGTAGGGATGGTGGTTAACCCATATGATTATCATCTCTGTGATACCTCATTATTCCATTTTTGAAGGTAATACATGTCTAAACATTTTTTATAATAAGTCCTATTTGTTAAAATACATGTCATCATTTTCATTTTCCTGAAGTAGACCTTGACTGAGGCACTATAGTTAAATTTCCTTAAGAGGATCTTCAAAAATTAACGTGTTTGTCTTTCACAGTAATGTGGCTTCAGGTGAGTTTGACTCTATTCTACTGTAACCATCAATAAAAATACTATTATGGTTGTTCTCATTCAAAAACCAGTTTCTCGGATCCTTTTAAATTTAGAAATCTAAATGAATGAGAAAGTCAAAAGATTTATTTGTGATTTTGGGACTGGGACTTTGAGGGATGATTTCCCCTCTCAATTCTTACAACAAAACATGTCACAGTACATATGGATTATAAAATATAATGCATGTCTAAACACTGGGAATAAAGAAGGGCTGACAGGGGAACTGATGTTGTTCACTGAGTACTGCCCGTTTCATAACTACTGTAATTCTCTCATTTCCAAATGTGTCAACGGCTTTAAAGTAAGAAAATCGTTTTGTAGCCATTCTATTATCATATTTGTAAACAATCTTAATTAAATGGTATAAGCACTTTAAAAAAAAATGTAGAATGTAGTACTTTTAATAGATGGTAGGTTACTTCCTTCAAGCAAAATGAAAGAACAAAAAATCTCTTATTGTCTCCATTCCTATATATCTTGTGAGTAAACCTCTGGAGTTCTTTAGAAAAAGGAGATTTACTTATTTACACTTTGTCCATTTGATACATGCTTAATTAACAGGCCCAGGAAAGATATTATTAATAAGAAAATATTGAAAAGGAGAGTAGTATCATTATTTTCCTGAGACTAGAAAATATTAAAGGGGGAGAAGACAAGAAAAAATATTCAAATGAGGAAAGACTGATAAAAACTTTAAAAATGGTATTACTTAAGTAATGTAAGAGTACATAAGTCATACAACTCAACATATCATAATGATAAAGCAAGACTTTCTGAACTAATAAACATGGGAATTCATGGAATTCATGTATCTTTTGTAATGCACAAACACACACAAATACACACATTTTTGACATATCTGAGTAAAATGAAATTGTAACCTATGACTCAGCTATTCCACTCTTAAGGTTTATCCCATAAAACCTCATTTTCCAATGAGCATACATAATGGGCCTGAAGCAATATTTATAATAGCCTTAAAATGGAAACAACCCAAACATCCAGTGGAAGCAGTGGAGGGGATAAAAAAATAAAAAATAAAAAAATTGTGACATATTAATACAATGAAATACTATTCTGGAAGCCACAAAAGAGAAAGTATGGCATGATTTTACTTGTGTAAATTTTCAAAAGCTGACAAAACTATATTGTTTAATTCTAAAAATATAGAGCAAAAACAAATCCTTTCCAAATCAGAGAGTAGTTATAATTCTTTATAATTCTTCTTTCCAGTATGTATTTATGCTGTATATACTATTAATGTAAATGTTATCTTCGAAATAGAAAGCATGACAGTCACAGTTCAAATCATATTTTGTGGTTGAATTTCAGGATAGTGCATGTAACAGAGGAACACTTCCTTAAGCCAAACATCATTTTATGACATTAAATAAAAGCAAATAAAGGTGGGGTCATGAATATAACAGGAATGTTTTATTACAGCTTATTTAATATATAAAACAACTCAGATTGGAGAGACAAAAACAATTTTGTACTTCATCCTTAGTGTTCATGACTCAGCTTATTTTTTTAAAATATATTGACTTCTAGTGTAATGTGGAAAATGCTAAGTATTTGTTAGATTTGAGGTTATTATATGGCAGCTGTTATAGTTTCTAAGTAACACAAGAAGTTTTTAAGAATTTCATTACTTGTTAGAAAAATTTGTGCATATACTTAATTGGATACCTTTGGTACACACTTTATAATGATTTTCTTTTGTTTTGTCATTTCCTTTGTAATGCTGTTTTGCATTTTTTATTTTAACAGGGAAGGTATAAAGATAAATGAAAGCAAAAGAGAGATTTTAACCTGTTCATGGACAGGCTAGACTGAAATTCCTGTGTAATGAGCCATGTGTTCAAGTCACAATTTCTGCTGTCTCTTTAAATAACACAAAATCACTAAATTTGAAATTAACCATCTGATTGGCATTTCTGTCTTTGTCTGTGTCTATCACAAACTTACAGTGGACATTGTGAGTTTGTATGACAGTTACAGTGGGCTTCCCTGTGAGGAGAAAAGAGCTTTAACAACAATATAATATCTAACACTGTGCTCCCTTCATATATATTACACATATATACTTAATTTTTTTTACTCTCAAAGGCAAATGTTTCATCTTAAGACACACATAAGGGTTTCAAATAAGGAATACATAATCTGACTTCAAAGGAATTGCATAGTAGAATGAATTGAAGAAGGCTAGCAGAATGTCAGATATATAAAAAGCAGAGGATATAATTTTAAGAACTTGAGAAGAATAAAATTAATTCTATTTCAAATTGCTTCCTAACTGTTTCTTTTGCATTTCCTCTCTTGGTATCTGAGCTTTTATATCACAGCCTATTTTATGTTTGTTAATACAAAATGTCATTGTCTAAATGATATCCCAAGAAAAGGACACTTTTCATGTGTACAGAACTTTGTATTTAAGACCATTCTTTCATATATTATACAAATTATCAAATTAACTTTAATAAGTGTTACTAACTTTATTTATATGGAGGAAACAAAATCTTAGAATATTTAGCAACATAATTATTAGGTGCTGTACTTTGTAAGCTACAATACCTTAAACACATCTGTCTTGACCCTGGAGTAAGAAGTCATGGGCTTGTGTCTGAAATGCAACATTCACTAATACCTAATGCGTGAATAAAGACTAAGTGAGAGTCTGGGACAAGAATCCTTATCTTTTGACTTAAGAGGCAAAGCTGATATTTGCAAATAATTGTGTTATGTAAGATTTTATTTTATCAGGTCATCTTTGGAATGATCACTGGAAAGGATCATGGCCAACAGCTGATACACTAATTAACCATGTTGGGAATCTGTGACCCCACTCTTCTATGAAAGAGTCTGATGGACTGATAAGGCTGAGAAGAGAGTTCAGATTCGCATTTGTGACTGTATAGCTTCAAAATTGCTTTTAGTCTCCTGTAACGTTTCACTTCACAGATGCTGTAGTAATCTAGAAAAGGAGTAATTTAGGAAACAGGTTTAGAATTAAATTTAGGGGCAACATTCTGATTACATTTAGGATTTATAATATAATAAGAACTCATGATAAAACCAAAATCAGGAATAATGCTGAATGTGTGAATAAGATTTTCCTAGTTGCTGACTGCTTTGGTTAAGGATAGATGTTAGCAAATATGTATATCCCATGATCTTCTCACTAAAATATTTACATTGAAATATTTCAATCTTTAAATATATAAATTTTTATCTTTGGAAGTATAATTGTCTATGATGTTCAAAATTTTTATGGAGTTATTTACTTTTTAATTATTAAAGCCTCTAGATAGACACATCACAAACAGAAAAAAAAAACGTGTTGTGTTGTTCTGAGAATCACCCTTTAGGCTCCTAAATGCGCTAGTCAGTCTTTATAACTTACCTGGTATCATTGGGCTCTGGATTTATTGAAAATATATTTAATCATTCTAATGTTATAAAAAGTCTAGTGTAGCATTCATGATGAAAAGTTATTCATGCTTATTCAAATATATTTGAGACATAAAATATATTGCCTTATTGATAAATATATAGGTACCTCCAAGTATCCATGATAATAGAGATGCATATAACAAAATAATATTTTGATTTAAAATTGATTACATGCAATATTTCATATTGCATCTATATTTTACTTATTATATTTGAGTGAGAATGCTGTCAATTAAGTTTATTATAGAATTAGCTCATAGTCAAACTGTGACAGGGAGAAATGAGCTCTAAATAAGTTAGTAAAAGAAAGCAAGTCTGAACTAAACATTTGCTGAAAAAAGTACACAAGATTGAAAACCTTATGGCTGTAAGTTTAATAATTATAATAATAATAATTATTATTTGTACTGATCATTTACTGAATGCTAAGCACACCATCTGAATTTTCTTATCCTTACAGCAACACTACAAGATATGTATTTTTTTTTTTTCAATTTACACCTAAGAAAAGCTTAGATAGGTTATATAAATAGCTTTCGGTTACAATAATAGTGAATGGCAAAACCAGGATAAAAATCCTGACTCCATATTAAACCATGACACTTTTCTATCATGCAGTCATTTATTCATTGTATTTAAATAAAAGTATGTCTCATTAAAATTCAAGGTTTTAAGTGCCTCTCTTGCTCAAGGTGATGTGGTCATGTAAACAGACATTTGTATATTCTACTTTGAAGAACTGTTTAAACAAGTCCATGTAGAGTTAAAATAGAATTAAAATCACATTGTAAATGAAGGTTTGTTGCAGCTATTCACATTTTAAGTAATTCTAATTTACATATTGAGCTATCAATTGTGGTGTCAATCTACAGTGGCCAAGTACTCCCCACCCCCATTTCCTATAGTACGGCCATAGCCATGTAAGCCAAGGAGGGTGACCAGGTTCAGCACCGGCTTTATCTTATGTATAACAGAAGGCATACAAGACAAAGAAGAATGTAAGTGGGATTGAATTTAAAAAATTAAAATTAATTAAAAGTTAGAGGAAGACTGAAGGCCTGTGACAAGAATAAATCAGTGTTTTTGATCATGAGACCTTGCAGAGACTTTGCTGCTATTATAATAGAAAAGTGGCACAAGTAATTGCCTTCAGTGGCCTTGACAAACTGTGATACACTCTTTGGGTCCTGGCTTGTAGGAGAACTTTTGACGTTTATTGCAGCACTGCAATCTTCTTTCTGCCCATTAAAATGGGAGAAATGAAATGATTCTTCTACTGTGGCTTTTCTTAGAAGCATCCTCTATATTCTGTAGACATATGGACATTATATATGAAATGACTTAGAAACTGGAACATAGTAAAATATAGACTAACTGAAAGCAGTAGGAGGTTGAGATCTGTATGATAGCTTTCATGTTTGAATCATTTGGAAGTTTTTTGATTAAATAAACTGTAAAGCTATCTACAGTTCTTAACATAGGACTACAACTAAATATACTATTTATGAATGTAAACTTTCATGTGTAGTTTAATTAAACTTTTTTCTACCCTTATAACTTGTTGAATGTTACTAATTAGTAATTGTTAGAAACAATGAAAAACAGGGATTGTGACAAAGGTAGATATCTGTAGTTATCTTTGCAATTACTGATGTTCTTTCACTTCAGGTTTTCTCCGTCTCACAAAATGATTACAAAGTAAATTTGGCATTGGATTCAGACACATCTTTAGGCATATATCATTAATTTCCACAGGAACTATCACTATAATGGTATTATTATTTTTGTTTTGTTGTTTCAAGTGTGCTGTGATAACTTTGTCCTGAGAAATGTTAGCCATACAATTTAAGCTCTTTAACTAGGCAGCAACTTGATTGCTTTACTGTGGCATGATTTCCTGCCCCTCAGGACCAGTCACTGAGCCAAGAACAAGTTACATCACATAATTAAGCACATATTCTCCTTATGCTCCTCTGTGAAATCATCAGTGGTTGCAAAATAATTACTAGTTTTCTTAGATATTAGGAATACTTGTTAATATTTCCAAATATACTATTTTCCTGAGGGAAATTTTTTAATTAATGCTCAAGTCTCTATTTGTCCATTTTTTTCCCAGTAAAATGATCACAAAGCTAAATTAAAAAAAAAATGATTTGTAGGTATTAGGAAACTAAATTAAATTTTGATAAATAATTTTATACAGTAAATGTGATATTAAATATGTAGTGAACCTGATGTGGTATTTTATCAATAGAAAGAGCATCTGCCATATGCCCAGTAACAAGTAGCAGATATATGCTAATAATCTTTCACAGCTCATCTTTGTCCTGATCAGTTTTTGACCTCTTTAACCATACTCACCCATAAGAAATCCTTTTTTCTTCATGTTCACCTCAAATACTACTATTGCTAGTAAATATTTAGGAGCTATTCGTAATTGTGATTTGTTCTTTAAACTTCCCTTATTTGTCTCTGCATCTATATTTTGGAACCTCTTCTTCCCTACATAAGAAGAATTTCCACTTTTGCAAGGGGTTTATCTAAAAACAAACAAAAAAAGAATAATAAAAATATAATAAAAGATAGCAACTTTAATAACAACAATAAAAACAGTTCCTTTCATTTACTGTGGGCCAGGAATAGTTTTATGTCAGTGTTTTATATGCGTTATATAGTTCAATTCCCCAAGGTAATGGTATTATTCCTACTATAAATGAAGGAAAAAAGCTATAGAAAGGCTAAGTGGTTTCTCAAAAATGTAAAACGGTGGAACCATCATTTGTACCCAGGTTGATCACTTTCCAAAGAAAATACTATTAAACAGTTAGCCAAAATGCCTCCTCCCATTCATATCATACCAAACAAGTCAATTTTTCATATTTTACAGACCATACAACAATTTCCCCCCTTTCCCTATATTCCCAAATCTTCAATTTTTTTCAGTTGTCACCCTCACCTCCATATTCAGAGAGGTGATTCTAATAAGTCCAAGTCAATGAATGCATGACATCCTTGAGACTAGTTATTGGTCTAGGTTTAGTCCTCTGAACTATGTAGCACCAATCATGTGGAAGGAAAGAATTTTTGTTACTATAGTTTTGTTTTGTTGTTTATTACAGAGAATGCTGTTTTTCTGTCTCTCTCTTTCCTGAAGAGCGTGATAAATGAAAGTATGCCCTCCAGTTGTCATAGACAGCCATTTTTGACTATGACAGGGATCAGCAATAGGATGAAGCCAACACAGACAACTGCAGAACAAAGAGAAAGAACTAGACGCTGATGGTAGTCTTGAACAGCAAATCATAAGAAGCATGGAGCCCACTTTACTCCTTTTTTCTTCCCATTCAATTTTTTCATAAATTTCTACTAAATATTTTATTTTTAACAAAATTCTGAGAAAGCATTAAAAACGGCATCTTTAGTAGAATAAATCCATGTGGTGGAACAAAACTTCTCATAAAACTATAACATTTTGTATTTGGAAAAATCACTTTATTTTGTAGGCTGAATGAGGTAAGGTTGTTGGCTGGAAGATGATAAAAATAAGTTAAGTTATAAACCCATTTTCTCAGTATAGCCCTAAAATTACCTAACATAATAGCTCTTTTAGTCTCAGATAAGTCTATAGCTCCAATAACATTTTTAATGAAATTTCAAATAGATAAAACCAATTAACAGGATTTTTGGCAGCTCCCAGCAAAAGATAACTAATTGACACCTGGGGAAACTGTTTTACAAAGAAAATTCCAAACTTCCCTGAGCTTCATTTTATCAGAGCCTTTAGCACAAGAACAAGTGAAGATACTCAGCACATCTTCCTATTTTAACCTGAGTACACTTGATTCACTGGCATTTACCATTTGTCACCAAAAAGTTATATATATATATGTGTGTGTGTGTGTGTGTGTGTGTGTGTGTGTGTGTGTGTGTGTATTATATGTATATATCCAGCATTTCTATATATTATATATTTACATATTCAGTGTATTATAATAAACATATATCAGAAAGAACAGAGTTTAGAGGCTTTCTTAAAGTGGCACATAATAACTCTGCCTCATGGCTTATTTTTAAACCATTTCAATTTGGAGATTTTCTGACATTAGGATTCAAAATCACCCTAAGTAATTCTAAGATAAAAATATATATATATATATGTTCATTTAATGTAAAATATTTTCTTATTCTTTGTACATTTTAACTACTGTCCTGTTACTTTGCACTGACCTTTTGTTCTTCTGGATCCTGTTTCTTCTCCTTTTTTTTCCCATTTGGACATACTATTTGTATTGCACTCACAACTTTCTCTAAGTCTGTTATTATCACTCTGCCTAATGTCTATTACACTTTGTGCTATGATCTTCACTATTTATCTGTATCCAAACTCTGGCTCCTCAGGGCTTCTTTTGACATTGCCAGTCCTTAATGTTGACTTAGCTATCCCCAATCTGGTCGATACTCACAGCCCAAGACACCCTCCATAGACCTCCCTATCTAGACACAAAATATTTCAATCATTTTGAAAGTTAATATATATATTTTTTAAAAAGCACATCACTTCTAGATGAGATAATGGTTAGCTAACTCAGTTGCCATTCTTGATCACTTAAGCTATACTAACAACATTATGTTTATGAACCTAAAGTAGAGATTAGGCCAAATGGGAGTACAGACAGTGCCTATATATATATATATATATATATATATATATATATATATATATACACACACACACACATATACACATATACAGAAATATACACACACACACATTTTATATATATATATATATATATAGGACCACAGGCTCCAGACGTGCAGGCTCAGTGGCCATGGCTCACGGACCCAGCCGCTCCGCGGAATGTGGGATCTTCCCAGACAGGGGCACAAACCCATGTCCCCTGCATCGGCAGGCAGACTCTCAACCACTGCACCACCAGGGAAGCCCCTACTTATATATTTTTAAAGTTACATTTGGAATAAAATCAAAGATATGTGTGATAAACAATGCTAGCAGTTGATGCTTAATTTGACATTTGTTTAGCCCTGTAAAGTGAGACCTTAATATCTGAAGGTTTGGTTTTAGAAATGTTACCTATAGTAGTTATTCTTGATATCCTTGATACTTCAATTCTTAAAAGTTATCTTCTTGACCTTTTGTCCTATCCACTTTGCCTTTTCTTTCTAAATAATGTGCTTTATCTTTTTATAAGATCAATAGACAACTATAAATTTTTCGTATTATAAATTGTTAATATATCCTTTCATTATCACCTATTTCCTTATGACTTTATTATAATTAATAATTTAATTTATAAATGACCCCTTCTGAGCCTCATATTAAAAATACACTATAGTTAAAACATAATAAAATAAACATTAAAATGGAATAAAATTTTAAAAAGCTCAGCAAACTGATATCAATAAACCTTTGTGACAGAACTTATCTCATCCAGGATGCTGAGAAGGAAGGCAACCTGTAATCACATTTGGTTGTTCCTTATTTTCAACGGCAGTTGCTTCTGTTTACATGGTTTTTGCTTTTGTAACATTCTTTTTTTTTGCTTTTTTTTACTATTATTGGTCATTCTGTCATTTTGAGGGATGAATGGAAAAACATTTCAGACTAAAATATCTGAATGGAGAACTGGCTCCTCAAACAAAATAACATTAGTAAATGTACTTAACAACCTTTTAGTAATGAAATTGGATGACTCCATGTCTGACTTTATTTGACTAGATCTAATTTAACTGATGCCTTCAGCATAATTAATCAGATACTGCACTTTAGTGAATGCTATCATTTCATGTCTTGATAACAGGGCTAAAGAGACTGGTTTTGGTGTCTTGGGGTCTTGCTTGTCATTCACATGGCCACCTAGTTATTTCACTTTGCTTTTTTTCAGATCAAAAGTACTATGCTCTTTAAATTGATATGTGTCAAGTTTTAGTTGACAAATGAGATGTTTGATATTTGCTCCCCCCTTCACCAAAAAGAAGAAATCAAAAGAAAACAATTCAGAAAAAATATTGAATGACATGAAGGAAAAAAATCTAAGGGGAAAATAATATTAACATATTCCAGTTGTCTATAAAAATTATGGATCCTATATTTTTGCAATGGAAAACTACAATTAAAGATATAGTTCAGAACTGTAAGGAGAAGTTTATTTATAAATTTGTCCAATGACATTTATTTGTATAATTTGAGATAAAAATTAAAATAGAAAAAAAAAAAAGCTTCACTTACCAAGCTAATTCAAACATCTAAAAATTAGATCACTTTTTCTTACATACATATCCCTCATTAATCACTTGACTACTTCTTTACTCACTGTAGTATATGCCTGATTTCATATTTTTGTCCTTGAATCTCCATTTTTACTCAGTCTTGAGTATCAGATCATTAATATCTTTCCTGCATTGTTTGACAGTCTGGAAACAAACAAACAAAAACTGGAATTATCCATCCTTTTAATTACTAAATAAATTAATGTAACTGAAAGGTGATAGATATATGTATATATATATACATCTTCATATATGTAGACATATATATATATTCTTGTGCCTCTTTGGTGGTAATAGTTATATTAAAGGAAGACTGAATTGAAGAGGAGAGCTGCAGATGACTGACAGGGCAAAATCTTCCATAAAGACTAGGAAGGCTGACTTTGAAAAACATCTTTCAGAATAAAGTGACAGAAGATTGACAAATTAGTGGAAAGGTATTTCAATGTCAAGATATGTTTTAATAAAGGGGTGTTTTGATTTTTTTTTCAGAAAATTACCTTACACGATCTGTGAAAAGCTAGCCAGCAGATTTTAAAGTTAAATGAAAATACAGCCAAAGGAGTCAGGGTTAAAGTTTGGGCAGTTATTTAGCATCCATGGAACGGTTTACTAACTCATTGTTTTTCTCTTCTTAATCACTTGTAATGAAGTAAGTAGATATAAAAATAAAAATTTATATTGTACTTCATAGCAATCTTTTTTATGTTCATTAACTTGTGTAATTTTCAAAACAACCTTCTGAGATAGATATTATGAGAAAACAGACTCAGAGGGACTCAGATATTGAGTTACAGTTACATAAATCTACATTACAACAATCTACATTACATCAGTTTTGTGTGATACTGTGTAAAGGTGATTATATTATGATCAGGCTAAAGATAAGCCCTACTCCCACCAAACTAAATATTTTTAATTAAGATACATATACAAAGGGTGAAATCCATGGAATAATGTAAGAAAAATAAAAGATTAGCATAAAATTCAGGAAAATATTTTAATTAATTAAAAAATATATAATATATATATATATATATATATATATATATATATTTATTTATTTATTTATTTATTTATTTATTTATATATAATCCCCTACCAATGCAGGTTTTATCTTTTTGATACCAAGAACAGATTTTTGGACGTCCATGTCATTGCTATCATGTATTTTACCCTGCCTTATCTCCTGTTAACATAAATAAATGCTAGGTGACTTCATTCTAATCTCATGTAGTCATGCCTACTGAAGAATATAGTTCCAGCAATGCCTATCCTCATTTTCTTTTGAAATATCAACTCTTTTTTTCTACTGAGTCTTCTTCATATTTGAGATGAATTTTGGCCTACTCCAGATCTCAGTCTTTGGTTCACTTATATTCTCTATCTACTTTCACTTGTTTGAAGATCTCATCCAATCTCATGGCTCAAATACTAACCAGAGGACGCTATCTTACAATTTATGTTTCTAGCCTAGTCCTCTCTGCAAGCTCCATGCTTATTTATCCAACTGTCTATTTGTACTCATTACAAATTTATTTTGTCCAGAGATGAACTTCTGACCCCCTTCTCAGTCAATGCAACACCACTTGTTCTCTTCACCAGGCAAAATATTAGCATAATCTTGATTTTATTCTTTCTTTCTAGTTGTACATCCAATATGCTACTAAATTCCATTGTTTTTATCTTCAAAAGATATCTGGAATCCAGCCAGTTTTTTCATCCATGCCAAAACCACCCTGATCTGAGCCCTCATTGTTGTTACCCCAGATAATCACAATGGCCTTCACTGGTTTAACAAAATCTATTCTTTCTGTGTTTCACTCTATTTGTTATTTTAAAAAATGAGTGTGGCTCTATTAAAATACATGTAAAATCAAGTGATTTACCAGATCAAATCTTTCAATGCCTTTATATGTGATCCAGAAGAGAAACCAAATTCTTTATAATGCCTTACAAATAGGTAACCATATAATCTATTATCCAAACAGGGATATTTTTGAAAATGAAAAGGGGACCCAAGTCATAATTATACTAGTCAACAGGTGTGAACTAAGATTGTCTTGGACAAAACTGGACATATGGTTACCCTACATCAAAGATCTTATACAATCTGTTCCCCTGTTACTCCTTCAATTGAATCTCTTTGTAATAACCATTTTAATCACTCTACAGCCATACTGACCTCCTTGCTTTTTCTCCAAAATGCAAAGGACACTTGCACATTTGCACTGGCTATTCTCTTTGCTTGAAACACACAGCTCCAAGATACCTCATGACTCATTCCTTTATATACTTCAGATCTTTTCTCAAATGTCATGTTTTATGCCATCTCTTTCTGACCAAGTTATTTAACATGTCAACTTAATAACACTTGTTATCCCTCTTGCTGCTTTCTATTTCCTCCATAGCATTTATTACTATTAGAACACTGTGTATTATTTTATTTATTGCTTGTACCCCCCCATTAGAATATAAGCTCCATGTGGAGAGATTTTTTTTTTTTGGTACTTTTTTTTCTAATCTATTTGGGATTTACTTTTATAAAGAGGTGTTTTTTAAACCTTAAACCTTGCATAAGCTTATGTGGATCTTGTTTTCTCTCTCCCAAACCACATATGTCTGAAAACTCTTATATTCAGATCCACAAGGTTTGGCAAATGCCTTCAATACCTGCTTTACAGACTATGACTGACTTTAGTACCAACTCATGAATAGAAGTTGAAGATGAATATTATGAAGATGAATAAGATGATGTTACATTAAAAATATTTTTCAGCATATCTTATTGCTTTAAGTGAGAGATTGAGGAAGGGGAAAATGTCATTGCAAGTATTCAGTCCAACGTGTTACCAGGAAACGAAATTTCCAAGATAGGATTTTTTTTTCTTTTTTTTTTTTTTTGGCTGTGTTGTGTCTTCATTGCTGCTGGCGGCCTTTCTCTAGTTGCAGCGAGCATGGGCTACTCTTTGTTGCGGTGCGTGGGCTTCTCGTTGCAGTGGCTTCTCTTGTTGTGGAGCACGGGCTCTAGGCCCACGGGCTTCAGTGGTTGTGCCACGCATGCTCAGTAGTTGTGGCTTGTGGGCTCTAGAGTGCAGGCTCAGTAGCTGTAGCTCACGGGCTTAGTTGCTCCGTGGCCTGTGGGATCTTTCTGGACCAGGGCTCAAACCCATGTCCCCTGCATTGGCAGGTGGATTCTTAACCACTGCACCACCAGGGAAGCCCCCAAGATAGGATTTTTAAAGTGACTAAATCTAATAATTTTTTTGCCTTGTGCTTCAATTTGATCTCATTTCCCAAATGACTCCTGGATGTATAAAGATGTATAAAGATGTGTAAAGCTTTAGGATATATTAAATCAAAATCAATATTCATGTTATCTCTTTAGGCATAATTGAGGGACTAGGGCATTAGGTGTTTTCTTAAAGTTCTTTCAGATTATTAGAATCCTCATTCTGTCTCACATTTGTTAAGTTCTCTAGTCTAAAATCCCCTTAGACTAGAGTAGTACCAGTTGTGCTGATGCCTTCTAATAAAACTGTACTTTTTGCCTGTTGTTCCCTAAAGGAGAAAGACTAACATATCAGTAAATAAGGTATTTTATATGAGAACTGTGTCATAATTTTTCACTTTAGCAGATGGCAGTGTCCAAAGTCTCTTAAATGGAGTGTTTTCTGTTTTTATCTCTACCTCTTCTCTCTTCATATTGGATCACACTATTGCCTTGTCCAGATAAAAGAACAGAAGCCATGTCATTTATTTAATTATGTTTTATCTAGCCATCCCTTTGGATTAAAAAAAAAGTTCCTTGCATATAAACTTAGGAAAACAAACATAAGAATATATGTCACCCAAATTTGGGTACAAAATTTTGACTTTAGATAAAGATGCTCTGTGACATTTGACAATGTTATATTAGCCTCATTACTTCTTATCTTTCAGAAAATATCTTCTAAAGAAATGATTACTGTATCATGAACAAAACATTTTCTATCTACTCATAATTAATTTTGATTGTGTTTCTCCACCTACATATTTTCTTAAAATAATAGTCATTTTACGATGGATTATCCCAGGAAGAAATATAATTATTCTTGTCTATGACATGTCTTTAGAAGATGTGTTATAACATCCCATTGTTAATGTGTTAAATTCTTTAAAAATCAGCAGTCTCTAGTTTCAAAGTTTAACAAAGATGACAAGCTTTCTTGGGCAAATTCCTTAAATACTCAACTGTCAGAGGAGTACAATTTTTTATTTTCTAATTCAATATACAGTTGAAGATATTCCCTACAGGCATTACTGTTCTTTATTGTATGGTTTAATCAAAATAAATATATATTAATCGTCTAATATTCAAATGTTGCCTAATATTCATACATATACTGGTGTTAATTTATAATATATTGTCTTTACCTTCTTCATCTCACATGTCCTAAGAATTTTGTGAAAGTCAAATATTTCTGAATGCAGTATTATTTGATAGAAAGAACAAGAACTTTGCATTCAAAATGACTAAGCTGTTCTTATTGCCTCTCATCTCATAAGCTATATAATTTTTTTAAATGAAGGATATCTTCCTCTGCCTTGCTTTAGATCTCTGAAAATGGGAGTTATACTTATGATCATGAATATTTGAACCCGGTAGAACTCGTGCAAGTAAAAAAAAGGGACTTGTTAGTAGAAGGAAGCATTTGAAGACGTCTCATAAGAATGGGCATGTGGCTGAAGTTCCAAATGGACTGAAATGAAGTCCTAAAGCCCTGTGAAAAAGCCAGCAAGTCATTCAAACTTTATATTGTGTGTGGTTTACTCTTTCTTTTTCTTCAACTCTAGAGAACTTGTTGACTTACAAGTTCACATGGGCAGGAAAGTATCTTTAAAAAAGTCAGTTTTAGAATTTATCAATTGAAAAATATATCTGAACCTAAGTTAAACTTTTCTTGCTTCAATTTCAAATTCCCAGTTGATAGTCAATTGTTGACACATTTTTATTCAAGTGATCAATCGCTTGGGGAGCAATTTCCGGGGACCAGAGTATCAGTGTCAAATTGTACAGAGCTGGTTTCTGCTGCAGGCAAATAAACAAATGGAATAGGGTAAGAAGAGATATTTAGGGCTTCCCTGGTGGCGCAGTGGTTGCGAGTCCGCCTGCCGATGCAGGGGACGTCAAAGTTGTCAAGGATGTGAGAGATAAAGAACGGGTAAGAAACAATCACATATGTAAGGAGACATGATGACTAAATGTGATGTGGTGCTCTGTCTTGGAACTTGGAACAGAAAAGGACATTAATAGGAATACGCGTACCAAAAAAAAAAAAAAAAAAAAAAAAGAGATATTTAAATGGTAACAGATGTCTGGTTTTTAAATAGTTGCTCACTCTAGTCAGGGAGCTACTATGAGAACTGAAAATAGTAAGTATGGGGTCTGACTAGTAGTTGATACTTACATTTACGTGTACCTAGAAACTTTGCCATTCCAGTGAAATGATATAATCATTCTTTTAGCAATTATACAGAACTAGCAAACCACATATTGACACAAGCAACTTAATAATGTCTTATAAAATAGGCATAAGTGAATGGAGTAAGAATAGGAACAGAATACTATATTAGATACAATGTGGTAGCTGAGAGGACATTCCTTGTGAGCACATTTGAAAAAAACCCTGTGAATACATAAAACAATTACTTATTTGTAAATGTGTTTGAATGGATTCTGGAAGTCTTATGGTATTTCAGAAATGGTATTGTTATACATGCATCAGGATTTGTGAAAGTAGTTTGACTTCCAGATTAGTTTGGCTAAGAAACATGTATCTACATGGGTAGCAATTACTGTGATATAGAGACTGTTTATATTATCAGCATTCAGCTCTCACCTTTTTAGTCAGTCAATTAAACAACATTACACAAATCCTCTTGCTTCAAGCTGGAAACATGTGGCTATGTTCTGGACAATTGTAGAAATGATACAGGAAACTTCGAACCTGGCCATATAATGTACTATATGCCATTACCCTCTTGGTATGTCTAGGTTTTTGGGGGCCTAGAAGTCAGCAGAGATGCAAAGTACAAGAAATGTCTCCCTAGTTCTCTGCTTATAACAGTCACCCAAGGGAACAACTCAACAAGGATCATCCTGGTTTGTATAAAAAAATAAATCTTTATTGTTTTAAACTACTGAAATTTGAATTGCTTGTTTCCACAACTAACATTCATCCTGGCTATTATAGAAAGAGTTAAATATAAAGTAGATTAAAGGTCTGAGATATTAGAACAAAAAGATAAAGTGATGGAAAATGTGAGCAAAAATATAACAGAACTAAAGAATCAAAAGAGAAGAGCTAAAATCTGACCAGTGGGATTTCCCAGATGAGGGAAAAGAAGAATAGAGTAGGAATCATCAAAATATGATAATGATGATGGATGATGATTGATGATGATGATTTCTAGAAAGAATAGACATTTCTCTTAGAGAAGAACTAGTCTCAGAAGAAAAAAGATTACTTGGCATGCACTATTTCTCAGATTTTTCTCAAAGTAAAAAGGAAAACAAAAATTTTCAAAGAGGAAGATTAGAGATCTAACAATCAGAGGTTATTATTCTTCCAGGGAAGGAAGGCTCCTGGATGCAGCCCATACCAGACATAGAGACAGCACATCCATTTTAGGCAGGATGATGGGTGGCTAAAATAAGAAGGTCATTATGAGATAATGGACTTATATATTATCTGATATACTAAATGTTTTGAAAAAAAATATTAATGGACATTGGAGCATTTGGGAAAAATTGGTAAATTGTACAAAGAAAACTAGGAAAATTAAAAAAAAAAACTAGAGCTATTAATTTTGAGGAAAATGAACAAGAAAGAAATTATTATAATACACTCTTCAACTGAAAGAAGAATGTTATTTGCATAGTCATAATAATATAAATATTCATTATCAATTTATTAAAAGTATGGCATAACTCATGTTTTGTGGGGAGGTAAAATTTGTGTGTGTGTGTGTGTGTGGGTGGGTGGGTAGGTGTGGGTGGAGAGCATATTAAAGTGAGCCAACACCCTCAATTATCATACATAATAGGGAGTCAATGACTAATGTCTAAAATGTAAATTAAGAAATAAACATGTAAGCAAATAACTTAGAAAAATGGAAGTAAGTGCCTGAAGATACATCCAGAGAATTAAAAAGGTTGTGCCTGGGGAACAAATTTACATACTGCATAAAAGTGAGACAAATGACTCCTATTTTTCTTATTAGCACTAATTTATTTTATGTTCATGAATATCTTTAACAATTTTTTAATTCAATAAAATATCCAGATATACATGGAGTGGATTGATATAGACTGGATCTGTTGTTTAATTTCAGTTATAGAAAAATATGTTCTCAGTATTAAAACCCCAATTTAATGTATCTGTCTAGTAGGTTTGAATGATAGAACCATAAGAAGTATATATTTTGTAAAGGGGAATACAACCCCTTATTTTCTTTATTCTTTGGGTGAAAATCACATTCAGACATATTTGGTCATAATTATTCCTCACAGTTTTTCACTTAAAATGTCACTAATTTTCTGAAATGTTCCAGGTCACCATCATTAAATAAACTTTCACCCAGTTTGAGGATAGTGCCTATGATCAACTTTTTGTTCTAAACTAAGCAATAAGTCGTCATCAGAGGTGTAAGAAAAGATGACCTGCAACATACAGATTTAGTCTAAAGTTTTGAAAACGCAAGTAGGTAAGATCAATGGATTCACTGCCAAAACCAAAATAAACAAACAATTTATTTTAACTGCCAAAATTTTCTTTTTCTCTCTTACCAAAACCTTATACTTTTCATTGAAAATTACTATGGAGAAAAATACAGAAATGTATCAAGTACTCTATATCCCCCCAAAACATGTACTATTAATATTTTAGCATATTTTTTCATTCATTTTTAAACTTTGTGGAATTATATTGTGCACATAAGTTTAATCTTTCTTCCACTAAACATTATAACATTAGAAATGGTCTTTATGATAACAACTATTTTTTAAGTTTCACTTTAATGACTACAAGATATTTCATATCAGTAATAATATTGTGTTTAACAATTTAACTTAATGTACATTTATTTTTTTATACCTCATGCAATGTTGCATTGAATATCTTTGTATACTAATGTATTTTGGGATATTTCACAGAACAAATTATCACAAATTGAATTAGTTCATTTTTAAAATGATAATTGATAAATACTTCCTCAATCTATATATCTAATTACTAATATCTAAACAGTCCCATGAGCATGCTTTGATGGTGATAACTGGAAGAACATAGGACATGTCATCAATGGATACTACTTTCCCATATATTATAGGTTTAATTGTGTCCTCAAAAAAGATATAACACCCTAATCTCTAGTACCTCAAATGTTATGTTATTTAGAAATAACATTGTTGAAATAAAAATATTTAAGATGAAGTCATACTGGAGTAGGTTGGGTCCTTAACCCAATATGACCGGTGTCCTTAGAAGCAGAGTGGAAGAGAAACAGACACGTAAGGGGAGAATGTCATGTAATTGTGGAGGCATAGATTGATATTCTGCAACTACAAGCCACGGAATTCAAAGGATCGCAGGCAAAACATCAGAAACTATAAAGAGGAAAGGAAGGATTCTTCCATACAGATTTCAGAGAGAACATGGCCTTGCTGACATATTAATTTTGGACTTCTAGCCTCCAAAATTGTGAGACAATAAATTTCTATTTTCTTAAGACATATGTACTTTGTAGTAGTTTGTTATGGTAGCAAATACACTGTACAAATTACACACTCCCACACATATGTATACACATACACATACACATAATCTCTATCCAACCTTCCCCTAATTTACTCTTAGTACTGTCCTCTTCACTTTTCCTTCTTCAGGAACTTTTCTGTCTATATTACAAATCCAGATAAATTCTTCCTATTTCCATCTTTGAGCTAATCTGCCTCAGGCTACCAAAAACACTGCTCATGGTGAAGTTCAGCTTGCTTCAAAACCTCCAGATTTTTCTTGCCTTAATTAGTTCTAGGGCATCAAGTTTCTCTTTATATTTTCTAATCTTCTAAAGAAAATTCCAATATATTTCTTTTACTGATCTCTTTTTTACCCTCTCACTTTTGGATATTTTTTCTCATTTCCCAAACATGTATTCTAACTATATACAGAAAATCATTGAATTAATGTTCTAAAAAAATCACATTTACATTTTTATTTTTTCAGTCCCTTTCTAACAAAAAATAAAAATATTTATATAAAGTTAACAGTGATATGGGAGGCAATAGTATGTTTATTATGAAAAGGACTTTTTTCCACTATTAAGGGAAAATATCTTACAGCTACTAGGAATCAGTACTGAGCTTATTCAGTGAGTTACAGTTTGGATTAACTTGTTATTTCCATTGGAAACTTTTATTTTTTTTCAACTGAGATGTTTAAAGATGAATTTTAATAATAAACTGCCACATTATTCATTTTAGGTGATTTATAGCAATGTTCAGAGAACAGAGAAAGTTGATTAAAATAACTTGCTGTTGTATTTGTCATCCAGGCCTATATATTTTGTGGTAGTTTAATTCCTTTTGTTTAAATTTCAACTAAGCCTTCAGTTTGCTTGAAAGAGTGGTGCAAGGAAAGGGAGATGACATCCCCTCTAAAAATATTATCAGACTACAAGGCCTCACTTAAAATCTTGGTAAAAACAAGGGTGTTCCTAAAAATTCCTTATCAAGACAAGCCTCTTATTCTCTTTTCTAACGACATTACCATTCTTACATGCCATGGATATAGAAACTCTGAAGTCCTCACTGCTGTTATACACAGTTTTTCTCAAAGGTAAGGCATTCATTTGGAAATATCTAGAAACAGGTGTGATATATTTACTTTAAAAAGCTACATTTTTCCACAAACAACTAATTTAGGCCTTCACTAACTTAGGAAGTAAAGATATAGTTCTCTCCTTCCCCAAATAGACTCCAGAATAATGATAAAACTTCTCTCTCTCTCTGCAGTGGAGGATGTAGCCAGAAGATTTCCTTGTTTGAAGCTCACTCTCCTATAATGCATCTCACTGCTTGTGTAGATACAACCTCTCTCACACCATGTCATGCTGCTGAGTTTGGGGCTTGGGGAACTGATGCAAACTGTTGCTCTAGCTGCTGATTTTGCAATGAGTAAGTCTCTGAGTCAGAGGCAGACACTCTTAATACACACATATACACACACACACACACCATATATATATATATATATATATATATATATATACACTCTTGTTAGCTCATAAGTAGGATATGCCAACTAAAAATTGGCACTTGCCATTTACCTCTGCAAGGATTAAATTAGTAGCCACTACAGTCACTGACCTTCAACACATCCTGAAAATAGTTCAGAGTAGAGATCAGGAATGACTCACTCTATGATCTGGGAAAAACTGGCAGAAGAGGCCTGCAGATAGATAATTTTAGAAGATTTTATGAGCCCAAATTCTTGCATCTTCTCATATCTGGAAAGCCACTAAACTCATTAATAATGACATCTGCTCCTGAGGACTGGCAGCAAACTTCTTGTGACTGGCAGTCAGCCTCTGCCAAAATGCGTGCTTGACTGCACGTACCTCCCCTTCACTAAAATCATGTGTGATACTGACCTTCCCCCTACCTCTCAGGAGCAGTCCCTCAGAGCTATCTGTGACACTGTCCATCAAGCTATAGTCTTCATTTTGCCCCAAATAAAACTTAATTCACAACTCTCACGTTGTGTATTTTTTTCTTCAGTTGACAGATTAAAAACTCAGACCCTTCTAATTTAACAGATCTCTGTAACATTCTTTATAATATTGATGCAGGTTTAAATTTGCCTTAGGCAGATTTATAATATGGAGTATACATTAAAGTATGGAATTTAAGAATGCTATATTTCCTGATTTTGAAAAATGTTCTGTCATATATAAGAGACTGTGATGATTCTTTGAAAATATACACTAAATCATTAAGGAGTGAAGGGGCATGATATCTGAAATTTACCTCAAGTTATTCACACAAAAAATTTCAAAAGAGAGATGTTTGTAAAGTTAATGTAGCAAATGTTCACAGTTAATGAAACTGGGTGAAATACATAAGAGAGATCCCCAAAAGGCTTCCAGAAAAGCCCATTGGTAAGGTATAGATAAATTTACTAGACCTCCTGCAGTAAGGAAGAATCCACAGGGATAAAGTCTTAGCAGTGTCTCAAATAGATGAATAAAGTGAATAATATGACAGGTCGTGTGAGATGGGAAACTGATTAGGCTTGGAAAGAACCGATAATGAAATGACTTTGGTTTGGTGAACATAGCAAAAAGAAAGTCTTAATATAGCTCTTGATGAGCAAGCTATTAGTCTAGATAAGTAGTTCAGTCTGATCTCCTTAGAGTAGATATTTCCTGGAGAAGCAGTTAAGACATTTTTGCTTGATCCCCAAATTAACATTGGGACAGGAAATTATTTTGGCTTTAGTACTCATAACTTTTTAATAAATTTTATTTATAACAGAATAAAAAATTTCTAAAAAAATGCATAATATTATCATCTATTGATGTAGTAATTGGGGTAAAATATTAGATAATTGGACAGGCTGTCTAAAAATGGGGACTGAATAACTAAATACATAAACATAATTAAAATAAAGGCCTCTATGAGTTTTGTCATCATAATTTCATAGCCACATAATATCAGAGTAGAATAATGTCTTAACTACCTTTTTTGTTTGTTTGTTAAGTTAAACTATTGTGCAAAACAGTCAATAATCTCTCTAACACAATGAACAGTCCTTTGCTTTTATACAGATGTCAGAAATCAGGTTTGAATTCACAAAAACATATGGTGCAAAAATACATGTAATTCCATGTAAAAATATATTATAAACAAGTAAAGTAGGAGGCTCATCAAAGCCTTGTTTCCAACAAGTGGTTGTTACTAATTATGCTATAATTTTTGACCCAAATGTTTATACTCACTATCATACAACACCCTGCAGTGAGAAACTTGCCAAGAATATTAGCAACCATAAATCCTCACATTGTAGTGTTTTTATTTTCCACTTTTCACAATATTTTTAAACTTATGGATAAGCTGTGTGAAAATGTTAAATGTTATCAAAATGCATAGTGAGACTCAAGGAAATCAATGTTGTCATTTTAAGTTTTAAATTTTCTTGGTATTTTCCTTCCATATTTCTACAAATGTATAAGTTTCATACTGAGAGCACAATGATCTCAAGAAATGAAAGACCAATATTCCATTTTCAAACATCTATAATATACTGACTAATTCACAACACATTTTTTATATTCATATATTTTTATATTTAAATATATAGACACATACATCAGTATACATTGAATATATTATAAAAATACAATATCCATAAATGCATACTCAACATTTCAATGCCTTCAAAATTCAGAAGCAAAGCAACAAATTATTCCTAACCCATAGTAAATATTCACATATATATGTATATTATGTATATATGAATGCTCTCTCTCTCTCTCTCTCTCTCTATATATATATATATATATATATATGTGTGTGTGTGTGTGTGTGTGTGTGTAAAGTAAATGTAGCAAATATTCACAGTTAATGAAACTGGGTGAAGGATATAAGGGAGCTCCCCAAAACAACACCAGAAAATCCTGTGTATAGACAGCCATATGCTTATTTGACAGGCAAATTTCTCAGCCTTGTTTTTTTATTTCACCTTCTGCTCTTTAATATGTTCACTTCCTCAGAAACCTAAGTAACAATTCTCAGCTTCTTAAATATTGTCTAATGTTACAGGAAAAACAAGCAAATGTGTTGCATAAAAGAGGCTCAATCAAGCTTCCTTTATGGATGGGCATGGATTATGGAACCTAATTTGCATGTTTCAAAAATCACATTTGCACATTTTCCTGGGGCATGAATCTGTAGTGACATGTTGGTATCACACTTCTCAAAGCATGATCACAGAAATAGATCTGTGCATAACTGTGGTAACGGAGATGGCCCAAACCATAAGAATATAATTTAATGTATTCATAAGTAGTATACCTGCACTTATAAATGTCTAGCATTGTGGAACTTTTTATGTTAGATTTATAAGATAACTGTAACATTAAAGATTGTTCCTAGGTGTGTTCATCATTGATGGCTTTTGGTTAGGTTTCTTTTCAATAGTCTTGATAGACGGTGTTGACTCACACCATACAGTCATTTAAAAAAATATATAGTTTGTAGTAAATTATATGTTAACTAACCCACTTCTTACTGGAGAGACAAATTTCTGGTTCTATATCTATGGAGTGAATTTAGATTTATTATTTAATTTTTTCATGTACTTTTCAATTGTCTTAAAACTGAGGTTGCATGTCAGCAACATAGTGGAATTGTAGTTAAGAGGAAGGTTGTAGAAACAGACTGAGCTAGAATCCATGTTCTGCCACGTACCACTTGTGTGACTTTGACAATTCTTACTATCCTTGTGTTTCAGTTTCCTCATTTGAAGAAAGACGACCTGCCTTAGAGTTTTTATGAGTATTATGGGTTAATCCATATTAAACAATTAAACAATTAAAATAAGGCCTCTTTTATAATAAGTATCTAATAAAATGTAGCAATTAATTCGCCAGCATGTATTAAAGAAAATAATGCTACAAAGTATTCCTGGAAACAGGTCCTCTCATGTATTGTTTACAGGAATCAAATTCAAAATATATGTAACCTTTAAATAGCTATTTTCCTTCTACAAATATATCTCTACTACATTATCACAAGTATGCAAAAATAAATATCTGAAGTTACATTGCTGATATAATTGAAATATTGGACAATATATGTTCACAGTAGAAAATTGTTTTAAAGCGTTGGCAATCCTCTTGCAGCTGAGTAAAGATGACAAAAGAAAAGTTTACATATGTATTTTGTGAATGAGGGAAAAAACAGAGCAATATGATCCTATTTGGTATATATGTGTGTGTTTAAAGGCAAAAACTGGAACAACTCATATGAAGATGTGATGAAAAAAAGGTAATTTTGGAATATATTTAATGTTAAGAACAACAATAACAAAACCACTCACATATATAAAGTAGTCTGTATAGATAAATGTCTATTATATTAACATACCATATGCCAAAGCATTAATAGTAGGTAACTTTGGTTGGTGAGATTCAGGAAGCTATAGTTTCCATTTTATATATGTCTATATTATTTGATCTTTCCATTCCATCTTTCCATATTACTTTTTTAATAAGAATAACATTGGTGTTAAAATAGCTCTACAGAAAACCATGATAAACAATATAAAAATATCAGTTTGAGGACTTAACAAAGTCACTATGTTACACTAATGACAAAAATTAATGTTTTGGTTTTTTTTTTATATCTTACTTTTGCCCATATTATCAGTTACAGTGAATTGAACTCATTCACTGCTTACAAAGCTATCTTCACCATGACCACAACTGTGGTTCTGTGTATGCTGTTATTCCCTGCTTGCACTTTCCCTTGCCTATTCAAATTCTGTCTAATTTTTTTCAACACACATTTTTTTATGAAACCTCATTGACCTGTTTAATCCACAATTCTGGAATTTCTCTACCTACTTTCTAATTTTACTATTATATCTCTTGAAATGTTATATTCTGTTGCTGTTCTATTTATATTACTATAATTCTTCTAAAAGCTATAGTAATTAATTTATTTACATACCTATTCTTCCTAACTTGGTGGTTACCTCTTTGTGGTAAATAAATAAAATTTATTTATTTGTTTCCCAACAAAATCACTCATAATAACTGTACCTGCATAATGAACAGTAAGAGTGGTTTACTTAGTTGATTGATTGACAAAGTAATTATAATTTAGATAGGATAATTACCATTTTTTGCCAATTTTTACATATTCAAGAAAATTATTCCCAACCACAATGTGATAAAAGTATATATTCAAATTTCCGATTGCCTGGAGAAAAGAATGATGAAGTCTGAGTCTATAGGGAAAAAACACTTAAAAGACATTTTCACAGAATGCTTCTATCAAAATAGACTTTATCTGTACTCCTGAGAAGTCCCTAATTTCCAAGAGATCAGGAGTCCCAGAGTATTTTTCAAGATTTGATTTTGGGGAAATTCAATGCAAGTTACAGCAGCCATTACTGTTGTCTGTAGGTGAGGTCAAATTTTGTTATTTTTTTTTATAAAGTGTTTTAAAAAAATTTTAAAGCAAAAGATTTTCCCTTGGGGAAAGAGCAGTTAAGGAAATGACTTGTATATATTTGCTTACAATATAAGCCGTCTGTCTTACTCACACTAAGAATGTAGAAAGTGGTACATAAATCCTATAAAATCATGGTTAAGAACTAAACAGAGGACCACAAAAATAAAACCCATTTAAATATGAAATGGAAATGTAGTGTGAGGCATCAGCCATCAGAATATGTGTACTGGATCTATAATGCACACAGGATATCTAGAGAATGTATATATATATATATATATATATATATATATATATATATATATACCTCATTATGTGTCTGATCATGAAAATTCCTTGTCCCTAGTCATAAATTCCTTGAAGTATGTCTGCACTGACTCTCACTTTAGAAATGAATAAATTGAGGTCCAGAATGTTAATGAACTCGAAAGTTAGTGTTAGACTTTATGTTTCATGGTTTCCTATTCCATGTTTTCTCCAAGTGTCTCTTATGGCTGAAAACTGTTGAACTCACCCAAAATATCATTGAAAGACCTGTTAATAAAGTGAAAAATTTATTAGAACTTACTTCAGTAAGGGAGCACACTTTCTTGACATTTTGACAGTGTCTCAAAAGGCAAAGAAAGAAATGGGAAATTTATAGGACTTTTCAATCTGGGCCCATGTGGGTTAAAGTTTCAAGGTGGAGAACTTACTAAGATTAGGCAAATTTTGTGATATATATTTTTTAAATGTTTAAGATTGGTGGACACAATAAAGAGAACATCTTTAAGTGAACCTGATGAGCAAGCTGTAGTTAAGTAGTTGGCAAGTTGTCCTGGTAAGTCTATGTGTGAGAATTTCCTTAAAAAGTAGTTAAGTTTTTCATTGTCTTGTCTTTCTCATACAAAATTTTGCTGGAAAACACAACTACATCATGTCATGTTGATATAGGCGATCTACATTCTCAAATAAATCTTGTTAACATACCAACTCAATTCTCAGTTCCACTTATAGTCATTCTTATCCCAAGCTGGAATTGGACTGGGACAGTGATCAGTCCAATCCATACCATGGTTTGAAGAGTAATGAATACACATCACGGTTCCAGTGGTGGCTGTTTCAACCATTATGTTAGCATATTTTATGTGTTTTATTGAATATTTCTATGTTGGAATAATTAATTGGACAAGGTGATAAATAGTATATAAAGATTTGAAGATTACACTTGTGGACAATGAAATGCAGATAAATATTTAGGAAAACATTATGATAAGAGTTTTCAGTCTACCTCATGTCAGAAGCCAAGATTCCCAGTTAATCTAAGACTACAGATGCTGTTCTCAATCCAAAAAAGCTATCAGAGTCTCACATAGGAATATTTTCCAGATATTTAATTATCATGATTTGTGTGTGTGTGTGTGTGTGTTTCCTGGATATTATTAATAATATTAAAAAATCTCAGAAGTAAGCAGGAATATAAGTACAACATTCTTCCCCTAAAATAAAAAAAAAAAAAAAAAAAAACATTTTTCCCCCAAAAAAAAAAAAAAAAAAAAAAAAAAAAAAAAACTGAAAGGCTAATATTGTGTCTAGGCTACTCTGATTTTAAATAATGACTCTTGGTCTCACAAACTCCTTGGATAAGAATTTCTATGAGTTTACCGACATTGGGTATCTACCTTGCCAATTTTTGAATCATAACATGCTTGATTTTTCCCATTCTCTATGCCTCCTAGAAACCATGGTATAAAGAGGCTTAAGAACAGAAGTAGGTCAACCAAAATCCATCTTCAGTTTTTATTGTTTTAAATCTCAAATTAAGTCCTTTATTTGAATGGAATAAAGTTATCTAGTGATCACTTTCTCTGAGTTGGGAAAACTGTGGGTCAAAATAAACCCTGATTGTTTATGATCATTAGGAAGTTCCAGAGGAGGGAGTGTTGAAAAGCTAAGGTTAAATCACAGCATCCCCATTCATATTTTGGTTCCTGGGTAAGATATTGGTTACCGTGACTAAGTTAGGTCATATGGAAGTGTGACTGTTTCAGAAAAGTAGGACACCCATTGTCTGCAGTAACCAGCATGTCTAGGAAAATTCCTGAATTGTTTCTTAGTAAACAGTGCAAGAGAGATGTAAATGATTGCTAATCTTCAAAGGTGAATAATTTATTTATTTGGGATAAATTATCATAATTAATGCACTTAATTTTGACTAACTTTTAACTTTTCTTTGGAAATGTTATATCCCTTCTAAGCTAAAACAATAAGCAGATAGATGGAATCATGCTTAAAGCTCACCTCATCTTTATCAAATATTTTGCCTGCTTTCAGTTTTAAGGTTCGTTGGATTCGCTGGCAAAATAACCACTCGTCTCACACAAATAAACAGCTTTAATCAATTATTTAGTGAAAGGTGATTTAACTTAATTTTAATATACAATCATTAGAAGGAAAGGAATAAGAATATTAGATAGACATAACAGGGTATACATCACCGAATTGGGCCGACACCTACTTCCAGATCCAAACAGCAACTGGGATGTCCTGAGTGACAGTAATCTGGAGCCCCATTTGGGAAGGATCCCAGGCGGTGCATCCACCCCATGCGTGAGACTTCAGATTAGAGTTCTGGGGGTTCCATTTATAATTCCAGGCCGCAAACTGATATCATCAGTTTGCCTGCAAAAATGCAGCTCGATTCACTTTAACAATGCTGTTGGCTTCGCCATGTGAGTCACAAGATTTTCCAGACCCTGGGGGACTGGCCAGGTTCACAGGGCTCAAGAAATTCCAAGACCCACTTCCTTTTTTATCGTAGGTGCCACTTGACTCGCTAGGAGCCATTGTTACGTGAGCAAGCAAGAGCGTAGTCTGGGCAGAGTTAGAGGTTGGGCAAAGCTCTGCTTCTGCCTCTGAAGCCTGAAAAAGACTACTTTACTAGTTTTCTCAACACCAGAGTCATCCATCTCTTTACTGGATAAATGTAGATATCCAATAAGAAAGTGTAACTTTATGTCTATGTCTGTGAACACAGGCATAGACATAAAGAAAAGTAGGAAGGAGCTTCAGTAAACATATGGGACATAGTTACTCAGGTATATTATTGATTTGTCTAGGAAAAGACAAGTTTTGACTATCTTGACCCAGTGGCTGACTAAGGAAAACAGAACATAGATCTGTAATTCTAGAATATGTGGCCTCAGGTGGTATGAAGATAAAATAACATTGGGTTGAATACCATAGGGAAATAAAGTATAGTTACATTATTTATGGCTATAAAGTCCTGAGCAAAGCAATATCATTGTCTTTTAGTTTCCTTGAAAGGAGAAATGAGTCCACTATGGTTGTTGCAAAGCATGATTGATTGCTTCTCTATTAGATTTTCAATTACTAATTTTAGGCTTTCTTTAGCTGCCAGTTTTTAAAAGTACTGTGCAACTTAAGTCGATTTTATGTGTTGATCTGAACCTTGTTGCCTTCACCGCCCACTAATTCTGCCAATCTTTCTTTTTTTTTTTTAAACTACTCGGACTTGTACGTGGGCCTCTCACTGTTGTGGCCTCTCCCGTTGTGGAGCACAGGCTCCGCACGCGCAGGCTCAGCGGCCATGGCTCACGGGCCTAGCCACTCCACGGCATGTGGGATCCACCCGGACCGGGGCACGAACCCGTGTCCCCTGCATCGGCAGGCGGACTCCCAACCACTGTGTCACCAGGGAAGCCCAAATTCTGCAAATCTTAATGGAAATTTTGGTCACAAAGAGTCTGTAATTTCATGGAGATCTTGAATTTAGTCTTGATCTAGACACAACTATATACGTTAGACAATGTCCAAATAGCTACAACATGATTACGAATAAAAGAATCCTGGATATGTCAAGAAAAAGGACATTTTGAAGAATATTCATTTTGACAATTTCATTTTCATAGCAGATCCCTACTTATTTTAATGGCTCTGGTGTCAAAATGGAAAAAGGAATGTTCCTTAGTTAAGGATCCAAGGATAACAATTATGATCTGAGATTGGAGACTACCTTGTGGATTATTAGAAATGCCTGCTACCCACAAAATTGACACTGAGGGACAGACAGTGAGGTTTTCAAGGTTTGTGATGGTTATTATGTTGCTGGTATCAATACAAATCTACAGGATTTCCTTTAACATTTAGAGAACATTCTCCTAATACGTTTAATAGTAAAAAGAGAAATCCAACAATTCTTTTCCTCTTAAAGCAGCTTCATTAAGTCTTACATATTATTTTTTTACCCCTCAGATATGTATCTAATATAGAATAATTGGTTTTCCAATGATTATTCTGTTTACAGTATCTTCATGTATCCCCTAATGCTTAATGACAAGTAGGAGCAATAACTGACAAAAATATCAATTTATTCTTAGTCTTATCATGTTTTTGTCACGATAATCTTTCTAAATGCTCAATAAGAGGTAAAGGATCTGACAGAAGGACTTTATTCCATTCCAGATTCCAATTTTTTCACTTCATTGTAAACCTCTTGTTTTTGCCTTAAGGTCATCAAAAGGTGGAGAGCTGGGGTCAGGTCTGCGTTGGGATTTACTCCTGAATGTTCTCAAAAATTATTAAGGATTCTATCCTGAAGATGATTTAACTTTAGGGGAAGTTGAGCTTTGGAGGTTTCTGACTGAATGAGAGGTTAGAGTAGTGTATCAGAAAGAGGGCTAGGGGCACAAGTAACAGCACAGCAAAGGAAGGGAGAAGAGGAATAGTAGGATAAAAGTCATTAAGTCCAACTTTTGCTTATGGTATATCTAAAACAGATTATTTTAAGGCTCACTTATTTTTCATTTGCCTTAGCCAATAATATTTTAGGAAAACAACCTTGGAATATGATTCTTTTAAAACTTCCTCATACAAATTAAAATATAAGGATCTTTAAAAGTCTGGAATTTCACTCCCATTCCATTCTAAGACATCTCTCAAATGAACAAATTTGTTCAAATCAATAGTTCCCCATGGAATATGGTTCTGCAGTAAAAAAGTGTGAACTATTTTTCCTTTCAACAATTAGTATAAATATTAAATGTATTTCACTAAGTTAAAGAAGGCAGACCAAAAAATTACATGCATACAAAGAAATACATTCTTATGATATTCTGGGAAAGGCAAAACTATAGGGATTGCTATAGACTGAATGTTCATGTCTCCCCAAAATTTATATGTTAAAACTTAATCGCCAAGATGATGGAACATGAAGGTCGGGTCTTTGGGAGGTCATTAGCATGAAGGCGGAGATCTCATTAATGGAATTAGTGTTCCTGTCAAACACATCTCAGAGAGCTCCCTGGCTTCTTCCACCATGTGGGGACACAGTGAGGAATAAAATTTTGTCAATTAAGCAACACAATATGGGGTATTTTTGTTATTGCAGATCAAAAGGACTAAGATAGCCACCTATTGATGAATCTGAGTCTATATCTGGCCTCTGCTGTACTAATCATATCAATACCCCTCTAACTTAATTATGATATATAATTATAACAAATCTTGATATTTAGTGGAGAGGTGTCCCCACCTAGTTCTTCTTAAGGTGGTTTTGGCTATTCTTGTTCTTTTGAATTCCATATAAATTTTATGAGTTTCAAGATCTCTACAACATTAATGATTTCTATTAGAATTGATTTGAATCCAAACATTTATTTGAGGAGAATTATCCTCTTAAAAATATTGAGTCCTCAAAACTATATACATTGTGTTTATATTTATGTGCTTATATGTTGCTTTATTTATCTCAATATTATTTAATGTTTATTGTGTTGGATTAGAGGTCTCACATTTTGGTGGTTATGGCCAGATCTATTCCTAAATGTATAATACTTCTATGATATTTTATTGTTTCCTTTTTTTTATTGTTGCAGTATGTAATCGTAAAATTGATTTTATATTAAATTTTATCTAGAAATATGTCTAGATTATTAATTATAGTAGTTTTTCTGAAAACCCATTGGATTTCCCATAAGTCCTACATATCACTGTTGAATGATTTGTCTTCTTTTCCAATCTTTAATTTTATTCTTTTTCTTTTTCATTACTTCATGGCTAGGAAATTCAGTAGTATATTATACAACAGAAGTGAATTAAGCAGCTTACCTGGTTCATTACTCTTTGAAATTGGCTTTCAACATTTTATTATTCAGTATGGACTATTTATGAAGTTCTTTTTTCTTATTTTCTAGACACTTTTTCTGGCAAAATGATTCAATTTTGTTATACATTTGAATTTTTTTTAATTTTTTTGTCCAGTTTTATTGAGATATAATTGACATAGAGCACTGTATAAGCTTATGGTGTACAGCATAATGATTTGACTTCCATATACCATGAAATGATTACCACAGTAAGGTTAGTGAACATCCATCATATATATACAAAATAAAGAAATATAAAAATATGTATATATATTTTCCTTATGTTGAGAACTCTCCACATTTACTCTCTTAATGACTTTCATATATAATATACAGCAGCGTTAATCATATTTGCCATGTTGTACATTATATCCCTAGTTCTTATTTATCTTATAACAGGAAGTTTGTACCATTTGACTACCTTTATCCAATTCTCCTCCCCTCCCTCAACATCCCCACCACTGGTAACCACAAATGATCATATCATTTGTAAACACTTTCTCCCATTCAGTAGGTGGTCTTTGTGTTTTATCAAGGATTTCCTTTGTTGTGCAAAAGACTTTAAGTTTAATTAGACCCCATTTGTTTGTTTTTGCTTTTGTTTCCTTTGCCTTAGGAGACATATCCAAAAATATATTGTTATAATTTATATCAGAGAGCATTCTGTCTATGTTTACTTCTAGGAGATTTATGATTTCCAGTCTTACATTTTGGTCTTTAATTGATTTTGCTTTTATTTTTATATATGGTATGAGAAAATGTTTTAATTTTATTCTTTTACACATAATTGTACATGTTTCCCAGTACCATTAATTGAAGAGACTGTCTATTCTCCATTGTATAGTCTTGCTTCCTTTGTTATAGATTAATTGACCATAGACGTGTGGATTTATTTCTGGGCTTTCTATTTTGTTCCATTGATATATGTGTCTGTTTTTTTATGCCAGCACCATGCTGTTTTGATTGCTGTAGCTTTGTAGTACAGTCTAAAGTCTGAGAGGATGATATTGGCCTGTAATTTTAATTTTTGTAATATCTTTGTCTGGTTTTTGTATCAGGGTGATGCTGGCTTCGTAGAATGAGTTTGCAAGTGTTCCTTCCTCTGCAGTTTTTTTGAATTGTCTTAGAAGGATGGGTGTTTACTCTTCTCTAATAGTTTGGCAGCATTCATCTGTGAAGCCGTTTGGTCCTGGAGTTTTGTTTGTTGGGAGCTTTTTTGACTACTTATTCAATTTCATTACTAGTAATTGGCCTGCTCATATTTTCTATTTCTTCCTGGTTCAGTCTTGGGAGATTGAACACTTGTAGGAATTTGTCCATTAGGTTGTACATTTTATTGGCATAGAGTCGCTCATATTAGTCTCTTATTATCCTTCATATTTCTGTGGTGTTGGTTATAATTTCTTCTTTTTCATTTCTGATGTTATTAGTTAGGGTACACTATCATTTTTTCTTAGTGAGCATGGCTTAAAGGTTCATCAATTTTGTTTATCTTTTCAAAAAAAAAACAGCTCTTAGTTTCATTTCTCTTTTCTATTGTTTTTTAAGTTTTATTTTTTTCATTTATTTATGCTCTAATCTTCATAACTTTTTCCCTTCTACCAATGTTAGGTATTGTTTGTTTAGGTATTCTTTTTTCTAGTTTCTTTAGGTGTAAGCATATGTGGTTTATTTGAGATTTTCCTTCTTTCCTTAGGTAAGCTTGTATTGCTGTAAACTTCCCTCTTAGAAATTATTTTGCTTAGTCCCATAGGTTTTGTATCATAGTGCTTTCCTTTTCATTTGTCTCTAAGTAATTTTTGATTTCCTCTTTGATTTCTTTAGTGATTCATTGGTTGTTTAGTAGCCTATTGTTTATATTTCATGTGTTTGTGTTTTTTGCATTATTTTCTTGTTCATTTCTAGCTTCACAGCATTGTGGTCAAAAAGATGCTTGATATGTGTCAGATTTTCTTAATTTTACCAAAGCTTATTTTGTGTCATAGCATGTGATTTATCCTGGAGAATATTCCGTGTGCATCTGAGAAGAATGTGTATTCTGTTGCTTTGTTGCTTTTGAATGGAATGTCTTATATATATCTATTAAATCTATCTGCTGTAATATGCCATTTAAGGTCTGTGTTTTCTTATTAATATTCTGACTAGATGATCTGTCCATCAAAGTAAGGGGGGTGCTAATATCCCCTACAATTATTGTGTTACTGTCAGTTTCTCTGTTTATGTCTGTGAATATTTGCTTTAGGTATTTAGGTACTCCTAAGTTGGGTGCATATATATTTACAATTCTTGTATATTCTTCTTAGATTGACCCTTTGATCATTATGTAATGTTCATATTTGTCTCTTGTTATATCCTTTGTTCTAATGTCTATTTTTTAAAAATCTTTCCTTTTTTTTAATAGATCTTTATTGGAATATAATTGCTTCACAATACCATGTTAGTTTCTGTTGCACAACAAAGCGAATCAGCCATATGCATACACATATCCCTATATCCCTTCCCTCTAGAGCCTCCCTCCCACCCTCCCTATCCCACTGCTCTAGGTCATCGCAAAGCACCGAGTTGATCTCCCTGTGCTATGCTGCTGCTTCCTACCAGCCAACTATATTTTGTCTGATATAAGTATTTCTACCCCAGCTTTTCTTTTGTTTCCATTTGCATGAAATAAATTTTTACATACTTTTAGTTGGTATGGGTCTTTAGATCTGAGGTGATTCTCATGTAGGCAGCATATATATGGGTGTTTTTTTGTATCCATTCAGCCTCTCTATTCCTTTTGATTGGAGAATCAATCAATGTACATTTAAAGTAATTATTGATAGGTATATACTTATTGTCATATTGTTCATTTTTTTTGATAGTTCTTTATTTTACTTTATTCTTTTATTCTCTTCTATTGTGATTTGATGACTATGTTTAGTGTTACATTTGGATTTCTTTCTCTTTTGAGTGTGTGCATGTATTATAGTTTTCTGATTTTTGGTTATAATGATATTATATATATATATATAAATGTGCCATATATATAATTATTTTAAGTTGCTGATGTATTAAGTCTGAATGCATTTTTATTTTGCCCAACATTTAAAGTTTTGACCTCAAATTTTATATCTTTTTGTTTTGTGTATCACTTATTTACTTATTGTGGATATAGTTGATTTGACTACTTTCGTTTTTAACTTTTCTACTAGATCTGTAGGTTTTTGATCTACTGTCTTTACTGTATATTTCCCTATATCAATGATATTTTTCATTTCATAATTTTAATTTCTTTAGTTGTGACTTTTTTTACACTTAGACAATTCTCTTATATTTGTTGTAAAGTTGGTTTTATTGTTCTGGACACTTTTTAATTTTGTTTGTCTGTAAAATCTCTATATCTCCTTCAAATCTGAATGATAGCCTTTCCAGGTAGAGTATTTTTCATTGCGGGATTTTTCTTTCATCACTTTAAATATATCATGACACTCCCTTCTGGCCTGCAGAGCTTCTGCTGTAAAGTCAGCTGATAGCCTTATGGGAGTTCCCTCGTATATAGCTAGTTAGTTTTTCTTGCTGCTTTTAGTATTCTCTAGCTTTAATTTTTGCTGTTTTAATTACAATATTTATTGGTATGGTCCTCTTTGGATTGATCTTGCTTGGGACTCTCTATCTTCCTGAAACTGGATGTCTATTTCCATTCCCAGGTTAGAGAATTTTTCAGCTTTTACTTCTTCAAATATGTTCTCTGCTTACTTCTCTCTCTCTCTTTTCTGGGACCCCTATATGTGAATGTTTATAAGCTTATTGTTGCCTAGAAGTCTCTTAAATGGTCCTCATATTTTTAATTCTTTTTTTTTTTTTTTTTTCTGTTCAGCTAGAATGATTTCTACTAATCTGTCTTCAGTTTACTGATTCATTCCTCTGTATTATCTAAGCTGCAGTTGATCCTTCTAGTGTATTGTTTGTTTGTTTGTTTGTTTTTGTGGTACACGGGCCTCTCACTGTTGTGGCCTCTCCCGTTGCAGAGCACAGGCTCCAGACATGCAAGCTCAGTGGCCATGGCTCACGGGCCTAGCCACTCCGTGGCATGTGGGGTCTTCCAAGACTGGGGCACAAACCCGTGTCCCCTGCATTGGCAGGCGGACTCTCAACCACTGCACCACCAGGGAAGCCCTAGTGTATTTTTTATTTCAGTAATTATAATCTTCATCTCTGTTTGGTTCTTTATATTTTCTAACTCTTTGTTAGAAACTTCTCACTTCTCCCTGTGTTCATCTATTCTTCTCCTGAATTATTTAAGCATATTTATGATCATTACATAGAACCTCTTTATTGTTTAGATGGCTTCCACTTTACTTTGTTCTTCTAGGGTTTTATGTTGTTCCTTCTTTGGAACATATCCCTCTGTTGCCTCATTTTGCCTTATTTGCTGTTTGTTTGTTTGTTTGTTTGTTAGTTTTGTTTTGTTTTATGTATTTGGTAGATTGGTTACATTTCCCAATCTTGGAGAAGTGGCCTTACGTATGAGATATTTTTAGGGGCCCAGAAGCATACTCTTCTCTGGTTACTGGAGCTATATGCTCTAGGGGTTCCCTTTATGTGGGCTGTGTGGGCCCTTCTGTTGTGGCAAGCTGATGCTTTTGGCCACTAGTAGGCTGTCCCCTGGTCAATTGGTTGTCAGGCCCTGCCTAGTGTGGAGACTGCTGCTGGTAGCTGGTTGGGGATCTGGGTCCTGACATGTCTGGCTACATGGCCCTAAGGAGTTCCTGTCCTGGTATAGGATCACTGGTGGCTGTGGCCATGTCTTGAGACAGCTGACTGCTGAGCCCCAAGGAGTCCTGAGTATAGTGTTGGCCTCCTGATGGGCAGAGCCATGTCCCAGGTTGGCTGACTGTGGGGCTGGGATTCTAGAGCTAGTGTTGGCCTATTTGTTGTTGTGCCAGGGCCAAGGCATCCTGGTTTGTGGGCTGGGTCCTGACATGGCTGGCGGGGGGGCTATGGTGCTCCTATGACTAGTGTCTACACACTGGTGGACATGGCTATTTACCATGGGGTCCTAGAACTGATGTCTCTACTGGTGGTTCCTGGAGTCTCTGACTACATGGCCTGGAGGCCCTAGAGCTTTCATTGGTCTGCTGGTGGGCTGGTCCTTGTCCCAGTGGCTGGCTGCAAGGCCTCAGGCATCAGAGTGGAACCAGGTCCTGGACTGGGAGCTTGGGGATTCCTGAGACAACTGACCTGCTTGTCAGTGGGACAGTGTCCCTGACCTGATTGGCTAGTCATTTGGCCTGGTATGTCCCAGGACTGGTGCTGACCAGCTGGTGGTTGAATCTGGATCCCTGTGTTTAAGGGCTAGGAGGAGGATTCTAAAATGGTGTTTCTCAGCACCAGGGTACACATGGTACATGTTCCTTAAAATGGCTATTGCTAGTGTCTCTGTCCCCAGAGCGTGTCCCTGGAGAGGCAGGAGGATCTCCAAATCATAGAGTGGGACTGACACAGGCTCTTTTCTAATTAGTGTTTCTAACCTGGGTCTCAGAGTATGTGAGTTTTGTGTGTGCCCTTTAAAAGTTGGTGTCTATTTTCTACAGCCCTCTGGCTCATCCAAAACTAAGCCCTACTGACCTTCAAAGTCAAACACTCTGAGGCCTCATCTTCCCAGTGCTGGATTCCCAAGCTGGGGACCTGATATGGGGCTTAGATCCCTTGCTCCCTTGGGATAATGTCTGCAATTGTAATTATTCTCCCACTTTTGGGTCACCTACCAAGGGATATGGGTCTTGGCTATACCTCATCTCTGCCCCTCAACCCATATTGTTGTGGTTCCTTCTTTATACCTTTAGTTGTAGAAGATCTTTTTCTGCTAGTATTCAAGATATTTTCGTCCATATTGCTCTTCTAATAATTGTAATTTTGGCATGACTGAGGGAAGAGGTGAGTTCAGGGTCTTCCTACTCTGCCACCTTGGCCACTCCCTTCTAGGAACTTTTTAAAAAGTAAATTAAGGAAATTTTATTTTATTCTGAGTTTTCTGTGGGTCTTCATTATTAAAGTTTGGGAATTTTTTTGTCATATAATATTTCTGTACCTATTAAGATAATTATATGTTAACCTTGAATGAATTAATATAGTTAAAACTGATTTATCTTTAAATTAAACTTGTGTTCTTGTTATAGAATCAAATCAAAGATTGATACCCTTTTTTACTTAATTTGTATTGCTAATATTTTGTTTAGGAATTGTGCATCTATATTCATGGAAGAGATTTTTCTATAGCTTTTAACTCTGACATTTTTTGTTTTTCTGTTAAATAGAGCATTTATTCCTTCTGTAATGCATGTAATTATATTTATACAATTGATTTTTATTTAAATCTATTATTGTATGTTTTTTTTCAAGTTGCCTCACTGTCCTATTCTTTTTTCTCTACTTTCCATGTGTTTTTGATTGAATATTTGAAATTATTTTTTCCTAATAATTTATAGTTTAATACATCAATTTTTAAATTTTAATCATTTGTCTAAAACTTACAAAGTACATATTAAAATTATCAAAATGCAATATTAATGGTTATCTATAGTTTTTTTCATAGACCATCTAAGAAATTTAGAACATTTAACTCCAAATATATCATTTATCATTTATATCTCACCATTTTATCTGAACATTCTATTGGGGTACTTTGCCAATGGGATAAGGCAAATAAATAATAAAAGACTATGTGAAGTAAAACTACCACTCTTTACAGATACATTATTATTTATATAAACAATTCTCTTTTTAATTTACAAAAAAGCCACTGGAACTGGTAAGTAAGTTAGCAAGTTGACAGGATCATAGTTCAACATACAAAAATGAGTGACATTTCTATGTACAAGAAAGAATGTAATTTGTAATTTAAACTAAATATGTACCATCTATTACAGAAAAATATAAAATATTTGCATCCATGTCTAATAATATAGGAAAAACCTGTACACTAATAACTACAAAACATACATGAGAAAAAAGAAAAGATTTAAATGAATTATATATTTTGCTCATGAATTGACTTATTATTGTTAAAATGTTAATAGTCCTTAAGTGAGTCCATCAGTTCAAAAAAATTCCTATCAAATTCCCAAAAGGTTTTAGTAAAAAGTGTCCAGTTGATCCTAAAGTTTATCTGAAAGTGCAAAAAATCTAGAAGAGTCAAAACAATTTTGAAAAAGTAAATGTCCAGTTGATTCTAAAATTTATCTGAAAGTGCAAAGAATCTAGAAGAGTCAAAATAATTTTGAAAAAGAAAAAAAAAGAAAAAACAGTTGGGGCTTAGGGTACCTACTTATAACAGTTAGGAAGCTACATTAATCAGTAAAGTTAGTCATTGTCATAAATATATATATATATATATATATATATATATGTATATATATATATATATGTGTGTGTGTGTGTGTGTATATATATATATATATATATTTATGGAAAGAAATATAAAATACAAATAAAGAAAATACATACAGCCAAATTATTTTTAACAAATGAACCAATGTAATCAATGGATAGAGTATAATCTTTTCAAAAATGGTAGTAGAGCAATTATATATTCAGGTTCAATAAATAATAATTTCACACTTTCATTACATCATATAAAAATTAATTTGAAATCTATAATAGATATCTATGTAAAATTTGACACTATAAAACAAAGTTTTTTTCAAAATTGAGGAAATCCTTCTTACTCTAGATTAATCCACCATTTATTAAATATAAACAGAAAGAGAACCAAAAACTTGAATAATTGTCCTTCATCAACATTAAGACTTTTGTTATTCAAAATACACTATTAAGAGTGTTGAAAAAGTCAAATGACCGACTGGGAGACAATATTTGCAAAATATTTATCTGTTGAATAACTTGTCTCTGGAATATGTAAAGAACACTTACAACACAATAGTACTGATTCAAACAGTCAAGGAAAATGTTTGATGTAGGCAGTTTATTCAAGAAATACATGCATGATTCAAGAAATACATGCATGGTGAATAAGCACATAAAATTTTGCTCAACACTATTAGTAACTAGGAAAATGTAAATTAAAATCACAGTTAAGTACCACTACAATTTATTTTTTCAACCCAGTAAACATGTAAAGCAGATTCAGAAGTTTAAACCTGTATCCCAAGAGAAAAAAAAATTACCTACTAGAGTTCAATGTTTATATACAGTATGCAGTTCTTTTTATCTTTAGCCAGTTCTGGAGAAGTCCAAGATCAGGTGATAGTAGATTGTATGTCTGGTAAGAACCCATTTCTTGGTTCATACATCTGTCCTATGGTGTGTCTTCACATGGTGGAGGGGATAAAGAGGCTCTCTGGAGTCTCTTTTATAAGGACACCTTGAAGATTATGTTCAACATATGAATTTGGGGTGTTGGCAGGGGGGACAAACAGTTTATAGCAGTGAATCGGCAAAGCAATTGGGAAAGATAAGTGCTTCAACAAAAGATCATGGAAAACTTGTGTCTGTATGAGGAGGATATGCAACAGAATACGAATTTAAACTATACACACGCAACATTTTAAGTTGGGCTTTAGAGCCAAATGGGAAGTGAACTCAGTAATATTTTACAAATATATGAAGAATATATTCGTTACCTAGTTATAAGAAGAGTTTTCTTAATTAGCATCAAAAAATATTAACCATAAATTTAAAAAAAAATAGTAAAATGGATGACATTCAAATTAAGAATTTCACTTCATCCAAAAACATCATTAAGACAATGAGAATGTCAACAACAAAAAAAGAGAACATATTTCCCGTACATATAACTAAAAACATATATTCTGAAGATATATTGATTTTCTACAAAGTAATAAGAGAGACAACTTAATAGAAAGATGTGGTAAAAGCACTGAAAAGAAGCTTCAAAAATAAGGAAACTTAAAAGACCACAGAAACATTTAAAAGGGTGTTCATAATCAGTAATAATAGTGAAAATTCAAACTAAAACCAAAATTACATAACCCAGAAAAACGGTTCCTAATTATCTAAATTTAACAGTTTTAAAACCCAGTTTTTGGTTATTATATGTAGAAATGGGAAACTATAGACATTGCTCTGAAAATATAAATTGGGTTCAATCACTTTTATTTATTTATTTATTTATTTAATATTTAAGGCTTTATTTTTGTGTAAAGCCATTTTAGCTTCACAGCAAAATTGAGAGGAAGGTACAGGTTTTGCCATGCACCCCTTGATCCACATATGCACAGCCTCCCTTATTATCAGTAACCTCCAAAAGAGTAGTACATTTATTACAAAACATGAACCTATATTTACACATCTAATCACCCAAACTCCATAGTTTACCTTAGGTTTCATTCTTGGTGTCGTTCATTCTATGGGTTTTAATAAATTTAAAATGACGTGTATCTATCATTATAGTAAAATACTCAGTATTTTTATTCCCTTAAATATTCTCTGTGTTCTGTCTATTCATCTCCCCAAGCCACCCCAGCAACAACTGATCTTTTTACCTTCTCCATAGCTTTATCTTTTCTAGGATATCTTATAGTTGGAATCACACAGTACCTATTTCAGTTTGGCATCTTTCACTCAGTAATATTTATTTAAAGTTCCTCCTTGCCTTTTCAATGGCTTTATATAATAGTCCATTTCCTTTTACTGCTGTCTGGATGTACCACAGCTTATATATCCTTTCACTTAATGAAGACTATCTTGGTTACTTCCAGGTTTTGACAATCATAAATAAAATTGCTATGAACACATATTTTGTGTGGACATGAGTTTTCAATTCTTTTGGGTAAATGCCAAGGAGCATGCTTGTCAGATCTTATCATCAGGGTATGGTTAGGTGTTTTTTTGGGCAAATATTAACATTTTTAGTGCAGATGGTGGTAACGTGAGCATCTTTTGCATATCTGAAATAATTCAAAAACATATAAAGAAAGGAATCACAAGCTCACATGAAAATTTTTTTCAAAATAAATCAGTTCTGGGACATGGTCCCTGATCAGTACACATTCATCAAACATTTATTTTCTCTGAAGTCTATAATTCCTGCATCTGTAGGACAAGGTTTCCAGATTTTGTAATTTATGTTATTTATATTTTTACCATGGTGACCTTGAGTATGTAACACCCTCAGTCATTATAGAAGTATTCTGTGTCCATTCTATTCTTACTTCAATTGAAAATTTAGCTAAAATATTTTAGGAAAAATTTTGACAAGTGTTCATTCAAACAAAATTATTTTACCTGTTAATCTGGAATTAGGTAGAAATTAAATTAATGATAGCTTTGTATTCCTTGAAGATTCTAGCTTTTGCAAAATTCTCTGTGAATATAAGTAGATTAGATACATACTGCTTTCTCCCTCAGGCAATGTATTCAGTTCCACCAATAAAAATGCCTATGAAATGCAATATTATAATAAAGTAAACAGGGGAGAACATATTCTTCTCTGTAAGTCTACATGCCCACTTCACATTTGCTATGTTTTTATTTCTTTTAAGCCCAAGGAATTTTCAGTATGACAGTGATTTTATGTTTTTAATGACAATATGAATTATTTATTGAGCACTTATTATTTGCTGGGAAAAAAGGCACACAATCTTATCATTATAATACTCTAACCAGGAAATGCCTGCCTTTAACTATGAGAGAACTGAGTTTCAAAAATCTTCAGTCAGTTTTGAATGTTCTATGTATAATTGATATCATTTGGAGCCAAGACTGGTATCAGGCTCTGTCCACCGAATTATACTTTTGCACAGAGACCCTTGAAAAGAAAGGTCCACTGCCTTTCTTCACCAGACAGATTAACTCCATGGCCAACACAGCTATGGGATGTGTTTTCTCATGATAAACTTAACTGTTTTTGGATTTTTTTGGGGGTATTTGAGCAATCATTCTGTCAATTGAGGCTTTGATAATTTCCCATGTTCTGCATATCAGAGTGATGAAGTTAAAACATTTCCTTAAACTACACATTTGTTCTCTCCGCTCTTCAGACTTTGGTTTTCAGTGCCAGTCTATGCCAAGAAAGTTAGGGGCTGGGAAAATGAATTCATGACCCCCAGTTCTCTAAAGGTAATTATATCAATAACAACAAAACTAAACTCCACCTTGATGATGTAGGAAGTGATGGAAACAATCTCTATTCTCTAAGGAAGAAAGAAATTCAGATCAAAGAGTAGGCTGCTTAATGAATCCCTGGGATGAGATATAGAAAGGAGGGGAGGAGGGAGAGAGAGAGATTGGACATGTATACATCTAATTTGGCACACGTTCAGGTTGCACTGGAAATGGATTCTTCTAGTCTCACTGCTCCTCTTTTCATTTGCTTTTACCATCACATTTGCATCAAAATGCATTTATATTTGCTGAAACATTCAAAGGATTTTGGATTTGCAATATGGAAGAAAGTCTGGGATAAGGATATGTTTTTTTTTGTTTTGTTTTGTTTAATTTTTGTTGGAATATAGTTGATTTACAATGTTGTGTTAGGTCATATAGGAAACCACCAAACTGCCTCCCAAAGTGGCTATAACCTTTATGATTCTCACTAGCAATGAATGAGAGTTCCTGCTGTTCCACATTCTCAGTAGCGATTGTTGCCATCAGAGTTCCAGTATGTACTGTATAGCATTGGTTTAATTTGCATTTCCCTGATGACATATGATGTGAAGCATCTTTTCATATGCTTATTTGTCATCTGCATATCTACTTTGGTGAAGTGTCTGTTAAGGATTTTGGTCTAAGTTTTTAATCCCATTGTTTGTTTTCTTGTTGAGTTTTTTTTTTTTTTTTTTTTTTTTTTTTTTTTTTTTTTTTTTTAAGATAGTAAGGAAGACTTTGTTCAAGGGGCCACTACAATGAGGTTCTTTTTTTTTTATATATATATATACATTTTTATTGGAGTATAATTGCTTTACAATGGTGTGTTAGTTTCTGCTTTATAACAAAGTGAATCAGTTATACATATACATATGTTCCCATATCTCTTCCCTCTTGCATCTCCCTACCTCCCACCTTCCCTATTACACCTCTCCAGGCGGTCACAAAGCACCAAGCTGATCTCCCTGCGCTATGCGGCTGCTTCCCACTAGCTATCTACCTTATGTTTGGTAGTGTATATATGTCCATGCCTCTCTCTTGCTTTGTCACAGCTTACACTTCCCCCTCACTATATCCTCAAGTCCATTCTCTAGTAGGTCTGTGTCTTTATTCCTGTCTTACTCCTAGGTTCTTCATGACATTTTTTTTTTCTTACATTCTATATATATGTGTTAGCATGTGGTATTTGTCTTTCTCTTTCTGACTTACTTCACTCTGTATGACAGACTCTAGGTCTATCCACCTCATTACAAATAGCTCAATTTCGTTTCTTTTTATGGCTGAGTAATATTCCATTGTATATATGTGCCACATCTTCTTTATCCATTCATCCGATGATGGGCACTTAGGTTGTTTCCATCTCTGGGTTATCGTAAATAGAGCTGCAATGAACATTTTCATACCTGACACTTTTTGAATTATGGTTTTCTCAGGGTATATGCTCAGTAGTGGGATTGCTGGATCATATGGTAGTTATATTTGTAGTTCTTTAAGGAACCTCCATACTGTTGTCCATAGTGGCTGTACCAACTCACATTCCCACCAGCAGTGGAAGAGTGTTCCATTTTCTCCACACCCTCTCCAGCATTTATTGTTTCTAGATTTTTTGATGATGGCCGTTCTGACCGGTGTGAGATGATATCTCATTGTAGTTTTGATTTGTATTTCTCTAATGATTAAAGATGTTGAGCATTCTTTCATGTGTTTGTTGGCAATCTGTATATCTTCTGTGGAGAAATGTCTATTTAGGTCTGTCCACTTTTGGATTGGTTTGTTTGTTTTTTTGTTATTGAGCTGCATGAGCTGCTTATAAATTTTGGAGATTAATCCTTTGTCTGTTGTTTCATTTGCAAATATTTTATCCCATTCTGAGGGTTGTCTTTTGGTCTTGTTTATGGTTTCCTTTGCTGTGCAAAAGTTTTGAAGTTTCATTAGGTCCCATTTGTTTTTTATGTTTTTTTTTTTTAACATCTGTATTGGGGTATAATTGTTTTACAATGGTGTGTTAGTTTCTGTTTTATAACAAAGTGAATCAGTTATACATATACATATGTTCCCATATCTCTTCCCACTTGTGTCTCCCTCCCTCCTACCCTCCCTATCCCACCCCTCCAGGCTGTCACAAAGCACCAAGTTGATATACCTGTGCTATGCGGCTGCTTTCCACTAGCTATCTACCTTACGTTTGGTAGTGTATATATGTCCATGCCTCTCTCTCGCTTTGTCACAGCTTACACTTCCCCTTCCCCATATCCTTAAGTCCGTTCTCCAGTAGGTCTGTGTCTTTATTACTGTCTTACCCCTAGGTTCTTCATGACATTTTTTTTCCCCTTAAATTCTATATATATGTGTTAGCACACGGTATTTGTCTTTCTGTTTCTGACTTACTTCCCTCTGTATGACAGACTCTAGGTCTATCCACCTCATTACAAATTGCTCAATTTCGTTTCTTTTTATGGCTGAGTAACATTCCATTGTATAAATGTCCCACATTTTCTTTATCCATTTATCTGATGATGGGCACTTAGGTTGTCTCCATCTCCGGACTATAGTAAATAGAACTGTAATGAACATTTTGGTACATGACTGTTTTTCAATTATGGTTTTCTCAGGGTATATGCCCAGTAGTGGGATTGCTGGGTCATATGGTAGTTCTATCTGTAGATTTTTAAAGCACCTCCATACTGTTCTCCATAGTGGCTGTACCAATTCACATTCCAACCAGCAGTTCAAGAGTGTTTCCTTTTCTCCACACCCTCTCCAGCATTTATTGTTTCTAGATTTTTTGATGATGGCCATTCTGACTGGTATGAGAAGATATCTCATTGTAGTTTTGATTTGCATTTCTTAAATGATTAATGATGTTGAGCATTCCTTCATGTGTTTGTTGGCAGTCTGTATATCTTCTTTGGAGAAATGTCTGTTTAGGTCTTCTGACCATTATTAGATTGGGTTGTTTGTTTTTTCGTCATTGAGCTGCATGTGTTGCTTGTCAAATTTGGAAATTAATCCTTTCTCAGTTGCTTCTTTTGCAAATGTTTTCTCCCATTCTGAGGGTTGTCTTTTGGTCTTATTTATGGTTTCCTTTGCCATGCAAAAACATTGAAGTTTCATTAGGTCCCATTTGTTTATATTTGTTTTTATTTCCATTTCTCTAGGAGGTGGGTAAAAAAGGATCTTGCTGATTTATGTCACAGAGTGTTCTGCTTATGTTTTCCTCTAAGAGTTTGATAGTTTCTGGCCTTACATTTACGTATTTAATCCATTTTGAGCTTATTTTTGTGTATGGTGTTAGGGAGTGATCTAATCTCATACTTTTACATGTAGCTGTCCAGTTTTCCCAGCACCACTTATTGAAGAGGCTGTCCTTTCTCCACTGTACATTCCTGCCTCCTTTATCAAAAATAAGGTGACCATATGTGTGTGGGTTTATCTCTGGGCTTTCTATCCTTCTCCATTGATCTGCCTATCTGTTTTTCTGCCAGTACCATACTGTCTTGATTACTGTAGCTTTGTAGTATAGCCTGAAGTCAGGGAGCCTGATTCCTCCAGCTCCATTTTTCTTTCTCAAGATTGCTTTGGCTATTCGGTGTCTTTTTTGTTTCCATACAAATTGAGGAATTCTTTGTTCTAGTTCTGTGAAAAATGCCAGTGGTAGTTTGATAGGGATTGCATTGAATCTGTTGATTGCTTTGGGTAGTAGAGACATTATCACAATGTTGATTCTTCCAATCCAAGAACATGGTATATCTCTCCATCTAATTGTATCATCTTTAATTTCTTTCATCAGTCTTATAACTTTCTGCATACAGGTCTTTTGTCTCCTTAGGTAGGTTTATTCCTAGATATTTTATTCTTTTTGTTGCAGTGGTAAATGAGACAGTATTCTTGATTTCACTTTCAGATTTTTCATCATTAGTGTATAGGAATGCAAGAGATTTCTGTGCATTAATCTTGTATCCTGAAACTTTATCAAATTCATTGAATAGCTCTAGTAGTTTTCTGGTAGCATTTTTAGGATTCTCTATGTATAGTATCATGTCATCTGCAAACAGTGACAGCTTTACTTCTTCTTTCACATTGGGATTCCTTTTATTTCCTTTTCTTCTCTGATTGCTGTGGCTAAAACTTCTAAAACTATATTGAATAAGAGCAGTGAGAGTGGGCAACCTTGTCTTGCTCCTGATCTTAGTGGAAATGCTTTCAGTATTTCACCATTGAGGATGATGTTGGCTTTGGGTTTGTAATATATGGCCTTTATTATGTTGAGGAAAGTTCCCTCTATGCCTACTTTCTGTAGGGTTTTTAGCATAAATTGGTGTTGAATTTTGTCTAAAGCTTTCTCTGCATCTATTGAGATGATCATAAGGATTTTCTCCTTCCATTTGTTAGTATAGTTTATCACATTGATTGATTTGCATATATTGAAGAATCCTTGCATTCCTGGAATAAACTCCACTTGATCATGTTGTATGATCCTTTTAATGTGCTGTTGGATTCTGTTTGCTAGTATTTTGTTGAGTATTTTTGCATCTATGTTCATCAGTGATATTGGCCTGTAGTTTTCTTTCTTTGCAACATCCTTGTTTGGTTTTGGTATCAAGGTGATGGTGGCCTTGTAGAATGAATTTGGGAGTGTTCCTCCCTCTGCTATATTTTGGAAGAGTTTGAGAATGATAGGTGTTAGCTTTTCTCTAAATGTTTGATAGAATTCACCTGTGAAGCCATCTGGTCCTGGGCTTTTTTTTGTTGGAATATTTTAAATCCCAGTTTCAATTTCAGTGCTTTTGATTGGTCTGTTCATATTTTCTATTTCTTCCTGATTCAGTCTTGGCAGGTTGTGCATTTCTAAGAATTGGTCCATTTCTTCCAGATTGTCCATTTTATTGGCAGAGTTGCTTGTAGTAATCTCTCATGATGTTTGGTATTTCTGCAGTGTCAGTTGGTAGTTCCCCTTTTCATTTCTAATTCTATTGATTTGAGTCTTCTTTTTTTTTCTTGATGAGTCTGGCTAATGATTTATTTATATTTGTTTATCTTCTCAAAGAACCAGCTGTTAGTTTTATTGATTTTTTTCTATTGTTTCTTTCAATTGTTTTTCATTTATTTCTGATCTGATTTTTATGATTTCTTTCCTTCTGCTAACTTTGGGTTTTTTTTTGTTCTTCTTTCTCTAATTGCTTTAGGTGCAAAGTTAGGTTGTTTATTCAAGATGTTTCTTGTTTCTTAAGGTGGGCTTGTATTGCTATAAACTTCCCTCTTAGAACTGCTTTTGCTGCATCCCATAGGTTTTGGTCGTCGTGTCTCCATTTTCATATGTTTCTATGTATATTTTTATTTCCTCTTTGATTTCTTCAGTGATCACTTCGTTATTAAGTAGTGTATTGTTTAGGCTCCATGTGTTTGTATATTTTACAGATCTTTTCCTGTAATTGATATCCAGTCTCATGGCCTTGTGGTCAGAAAAGATACTTGATACAATTTAAAATTTCTTAAGTTTACCAAGGCTTGATTTGTGACCCAAGATATGATCTATCCTGGAGAATGTTCCATGAGCACTTGAGAAAAATATGTATTCTATTGTTTTTGGATGGAGTGTCCTATAAATATCAATTAAGTCCAACTTGTTTAATGTATCATTTAAAGCATGTGTTTCCTTATTTATTTTCATTTTGGATGATCTGTCCATTGGTGAAATTGGGGTGCTAAAGTCCCCTACTCTGAATGTATTACTGTCAATTTCCCCTTTTATGGCTGTTAGGATTTGCCTTATGTATTGAGGTGCTCCTATGTTGGGTGCATAAGTATTTACAATTCTTATATCTTCTTCTTGGATGGATCCCTTGATCATTATGTAGTGTCCTTCTTTGTCTCTTCTAATAGTCTTTATTTTAAAGTCTATTTTGTCTGATATGAGAATTACTACTCCAGCTTTCTTTTGGTTTCCATTTGCATGGAATATGTTTTTCCATCCCCTTACTTTCAGTCTGTATGTGTCTCTAGGTCTGAAGTGGGTCTCTTGTAGCCAGCATATATATGGGTCTTGTTTCTGTACCCATTCAGCCAATCTGTGTCTTTTGGTGGGAGCATATAGTCCATTTACATTTAAGGTAATTAGCGGTATGTATATTCCTGTTCCCATTTTCTGAATTGTTTTGGGTTCGTTATTGTAGGTCTTTTCCTTCTCTTGTGTTTTTTGCCTAGAGAAGTTCCTTTAGCATTTGTTGTAAAGCTGGTTTGGTGGTGCTGAACTCTCTCAGCTTTTGCTTGTCTGTAAAGGTTTTAATTTCTCCATCAAATCTGAATGAGATCCTTGCTGGGTAGAGTAATCTTGGTTGCAGGTTTTTCTCCTTCATCACTTTCAGTATGTCCTGCCACTCCCTTCTGGCTTGCAGAATTTCTGCTGAGAGATCAGCTGTTAACCTTATGGGGATTCCCTTGTGTATTATTTGTTGTTTTTCCCTTGCTGCTTTTAATATGCTTTCTTTTTATTTAATTTTTGACAGTTTGATTAATATGTGTCTTGGTGTAGTTCTCCTTGGGTTTATCCTGTATGGGACTCTCTTTACTTCCTGGACTTGATTAACTATTTCCTTTCCCATATTAGGGAAGTTTTCAACTATAATCTCTTCAAATATTTTCTCAGTCCCTTTCTTTTTCTCTTCTTCTTTTGGAACCCCTATAATTCAAATGTTGGTGCATTTAATGTTGTCCCAGAGGTTCATGAGACTATCTTCAGTTCTTTTCATTCTTTTTTCTTTATTCTGTTTTGCAGTAGTTATTTCCACTATTTTATCTTCCAGGTCACTTAACCATTCTTCTGCCTCAGTTATTCTGCTATTGATCCCATCTAGAGTATTTTTCATTTCATTTATTGTATTGTTCATCATTGTTTCATCTTTAGTTCTTCCAGGTCCTTGTTAAATGTTTCTTGAATTTTTTCTATTCTATTTCTAAGGTTTTGGATCATCTTTACTATCATTATTCTGAATTATTTTTCAGGTAGAATGCCTATTTCATCTTCATTTCTTAGGTCTGGTGCATTTTTATCTTGCTCCTTCATCTGCTGTGTGTCTTTCTGTCTTCTCATTTTGCTAATCTTACTGTGTTTGGGGTCTCCTTTTTGCAGGCTGCAGGTTCGTAGCTCCCTTTGTTTTTGATGTCTGTCCCCAGTGGCTAAGGTTGGTCCAATGGGTTGTGTAGGCTTCCTGATGGAGGGGACTAGTGCATGTGTTCTGGTGGATGAGGCTGGATCTTGTCGCTCTGGTGGGCAGGTCCAAGTCTGGTGGTGTTTTTTGGGATGTTTGTGGACTTATTATGATTTTAGGCAGCCTCTCTGCTAATGGGTGGTGTTGTGTTCCTGTTTTGCTAGTTGTTTGGCATAGGATATCCAGCACTGTAACTTGCTGGTCGTTGAGTGAAGCTGCATGCTGGTGTTGATTTGGAGATCTCTGGGAGATTTTTGCCATTTGATATTACGTGGAGCTGGGAGGTCTCTTGTTGACCAGTGTCCTGAAGTTGGCTCTGCCACCTCAGAGGCACAGCACTGACTCCTGGTTGCAGCATGAAGAGCCTTTCATCCACACGGCTCAGAATAAAAGGGAGAGATGGTAGAGAGAATTGGTACTCGTAGGAAGAAAGAAAGAAAGAAAGAAAGAAAGAAAGAAAGAAAGGAAGGAAGGAAGGAAGGAAGGAAGGAAGGAAGGAAGGAAGGAAGGAAGAAAGAAGGAAAGAAAGAAAGAAAGGAGGGAGGGAGGGAGGGAGGGATTGTGGGAGGAAGGAAAAAAGAAGGAAAGGAAGAAAGGAGGGAGGGAGGGAGGGATGGTGGGAGGAAGGAAGGAGGGAAGGAAGGAAAAAGAAAGAAAGAAAGAAGATAAAATAAAATAAAGTAAAGTAAAATATAATAAAGTTAGTAAATTAAAAATAATAATTATTAAGGAAAAAAAAAATAAGGACAGATAGAACCTTAGGACAAATCGTGGAAGGAAAGCTATACAGACAAAATCTCACACAGAAGCATTCACATACCCATTCACAAAAAGAGGAACAGGGGAAAAAATCATAAATCTTGCTCTCAATGTCCACCTCCTCAATTTGGGATGATTTGTTGTCTATTCATGTATTCCACAGATGCAGGGTACATCAAGTTGATTGTGGAGCTTTAATCCACTGCTCCTGAGGCTGCTGGGAGAGATTTTCTTTTGTCTTCTTTGTTCTCACAGCTCCCAGGGTCTCAGCTTTGGATTTGGCCCCACCTCTGCGTTCAGGTCGCTGGAGGGCGTCTGTTTTTTGCTCAGACAGGATGGGCTTAAAGGAGCCGCTGATTCAGGGGCTCTGGCTAACTCAAGCCTGGGAGGGAGGGTGCGGAGTGTGGAGCGAGCCTGCGGTGGCAGAGGCCAATGTGACGTTGCACCAGCCTGAGACCCACCGTGCATTCTCCCTGGGAAGTTGTCCCTGGATCCTGGGAACCTGGCAGTGGCGGGCTACACAGGCTCCCCAGAAGAGGGGTATAGATAGTGACCTGTGCTCACACACAGGCCCCTTGGTGGCGGCAGCAGCAGCCTTAGCATCTCCCACCCGTCTCTGGGGTCCGTGCTTTTAGTCACGGATTGCTCCAGTCTCTGGAGTTCCTTTAAGCAGCGCTCTTAATCCCCTCACCTCGAGCACCAGGAAACAAAGAGGGAAGAAAAAGTCTCTTGCCTCTTCAGCAGCTCCAGACCATTTCCCGGACTCTGTCCAGGCTAGCCGTGGTACACTAACCCCTTCAGGCTCTGTTCACGCAGCCAACCCCAATCCTCTCCTTGCCCTGCGACCAAAGCCTGAGCCTCAGCTCGCAGCCCCGCCCGCCCCAGTGGGTGAGCAGACAAGTCTCTCAGGCTGGTGAGTGCTGGCCGGTACCGGTTCTCTGTGCAGGAATCTCTCCGCTTTGCCCTCCGCACCCCTGTGGCTGTGCTCTCCTCCAAGGCTCTGAAGCTCCCCACTCCACCACCCGCAGTCTCTGCCTGGGAAGGGGCTTCCTAGTGTGTGGAAACCTTTCCTCCTTCACAGCTCCCTCCCACTGGTGCAGGTCCCATCCCTATTCTTTTGTCTCTGTTTTTTCTTTTGCCCTACCCAGGTACGTGGGGAGTTTCTTGCCTTTTGGGAGGTCTGAGATCTTCTGCCAGCATTCAGTAGGTGTTCTGTAGGAGTTGCTCCACGTGTAGATGTATTTCTGGTGTATCTGTGGGGAGGAAGGTGATCTCCACGTCTTTCTCTTCCGCCATCTTCCCCTCCGCCTCCTCTTGTTGAGTTTTAAGAATTCCATTCATATTTCACTTAATAGTCCTTTATCAGATGTGTATTTTACAAATATTTTCTTTCAGGCTATGGGAGTTATAAGCAAAATCAGGATAACTGTTACCTTTAAGCAATGTTGGAGGCATTTGTAATTGGAAAGAAGAATTCAGAAAAAATTTTGGGTTCTATCAATATTTGCTTTAGAATAACTGAAGCTTTATCCTCAATTTTATGCAGTTCTCTGTAAGTTTCATATATTCTAAAATTTTAATGTAGACTGCGTTCTTAACTCTAAAAAACAAACAAAAAAAACATGTCCAAAGCCTTTTTTTTTTCATCATTCTAAAAACTGTTTGGAACCTCCCCTAAATCTATTAATTTTGTATATATCTTCTTACTTACAAACTATAAGTAACTTCATGGTTAAATATTGTTATTTCTATTCCTATATGAAGAACTTAGTCCCAGAGGATTGAATATAGTAGTATGTGTTCATTAGCAAGTTTACCTGAGACTAAGATTCTAATATAGCATTTATTGAAACTGAGACTCTAATATAACATTTCTTTCTCTAAAATTTATATAATTTATCTTACTGTTTCTTCTTCTCAGACATATGCTCCATACATTATGTTCTATTTGAACATTGAAAGGAATTCAAACACTTAAAATTAAATCATTTAAATCTGGGAAATAAGATATAAAAATAGAATAAGAGAATAAACCAGAATGAGTGTCATTAAGTCAAAAAACATATAATGTTATAATGGTAGTATAAAAAAAGTGTGAAAATTGTCACTGTATTCAAAATAGACACAAACATGTTAAGAGTGTATAAACTCATAAGAGTAAAGGGTAAAGAAAAATATAAATTATGATAAAATTATTTTGATTATTTCACACAAACTTTTACTTTTTGTTCTTAATGTTGTTAAAAATTCAGGTCCCCAATAGACATAATTAAACACATGAAATCCAATCAGGAATTATTGCTCTTGACTAAAATATCATGACCTAAATATTTTGAGCTCAAGCATGAGTGCCAGTCTTACATAACAAGGGCTGAAGTACATCAGAATCAAAAAGCTATTTAGAGACCTGTGCCAAGACCAAACAATAAATTATTACCAGGTACTCTCAAGAATTTTGAAGTGATAATCCATTATTGCTTTCTCTTTCTGGTCCTTACAGGAACTACCCACAACTCAAGAATTTTTTTTACTGATAGATTTCCTATTTCACGCCAATATTTTCACTCTTCCTGTCTGTTTCTCACCTATTACCTTTTTCTTTCCAATATTTCCAACTGATCACATATTTTTTTATCTGGCATTAAAAATATATATATATTTTAGGGGTTCCCTGGTGGTGCAGTGGTTGAGAGTCTGCCTGCCAATTCAGGGGACGCGGGTTTGTGCCCCAGTCGGGATGATGCCACATGTCACAGAGCGGCTGTGTTCGTGAGCTGTGGCCGCTGAGCCTGCACGTCCGGAGCCTCTGCTCCACAACAGGAGAGGCCACAACAGTGAGGCTCACATACCACACACACACACACACACAAAAAAAAATATATATATATATATTTTTTTAATGTTTTAAAATTTATATTACATAAAATGTAGTTTCTTAAGTGTACAGTTCAGCATTTTTCTTTACTTGAAAAGTTCAGTATGTTAAGTATATTCTTATTGTTGTGCAACCAATATCTGGGACATTTTCATGTTGCAAAACTGAAACTCTATACCCATTAAACATAACTTCCTATTTTATCCTCTCCCCAACTCTGGAAAACCACCATTTTGCTTTCTGTTTTTATGAATTTTATGATTCTAGCCACCACATATAAGTGGGATAAATAGTATTTGTCTTTTTATGACTGGTTTATTTTACTTAGCATAGGGTCTTAACGATTCATCTATGTTGTAGCATGTCTCAGTATTTCCTTTTTAAAGACTGAATGATATGCCACTGTATGCATGGACCATATTTTGTGTATTCATTTATCTGTTGATAGATATGTGGGTTGTTTCCACTTTTGTGCTATTTTAAATAAAGATGCAATAAACATGCATATGTAGATATGTCTTCCAGACTCCACTTTCTATTATTTTGGATGTACCCAGAAGTGGAGCTGCTGGATTAGATATAATTCTATTTTTAATTTGTTGAGGAATTGCCATATTGTTTTCAGTTTACATACCCCCAAGAGTGAACATTGATCATACATTTTGTAGTAAACATATGGCAATAAATTTCTAACCATTTCCCCTTAACTATACCACCTTGCTTCTTTCTGGAGTTGAACATCATTCTCATTGTTGCTAGTATATTATTGAAATTAACATCCTTTCAAATCCTCACCCTTGAGCTTCAGGGCAGTTGTCTTCACCATTATGAAATACAAATAGAGGACCTTTTCTATCCTAGTTCTTGTTTTCTTTCTTCCAGCTTTAGTGAGATACAATTGACATACAGAACTGTATAAATTTCAGGTGTACATCACAATGATTTGACTAACAAATCATGATATGATTAATACAAGTTTAGTGAACAGCCAATTCATATAAACACAAAATTTTAAAAAAAGAAAAAAATATTTTTGTTGTGATGATAATTCCCAGATTTACTCACTTATCAACTTTCCTATATGACACCAGAAATGTTTATTATATTAATCATGTGCACATCACATCCCTTTCTTTTCATTTCCATCTGCATGGAATACCTTTTTCCATCCATTCACTATCAGTCTGTATGTGTCTTTAGATCTTTAGTGAGTCTCTTTTAAGCAGTATATCTATGAATATACTTTTATCCATTTAGCTACTCTTTGTATTTTGATTGGAGCATGTGGTCCATTCAAATTGTAAGTAATTATAGGTAGGCATGTACTTATTGCCATTTTGTTAATTGTTTTCTCGTTTTTTAGTTCTTTTTTGTTTCTTCCTTCTTATTTTTCTCTCTTGCCTCATGATTTGATTACTATCTATAGTGTTATGTTTGGATTCTTTTCTTCTTTGTGGGTATGTATCCATTATATATTTTTGGTTTGTAGTTACTATGAGGTATATGTGTATATATAATCATTTTAGTTGATGATCTCTTAAGAAATGCATTTTGACAAGTCTTCATTATTACTCCCCCCTCCTACATTAATGTTTTGAACATTACATTTAATATTTTACATCTTTTTGTTTTGTGTAGCCCTTAACTACTTGTGGTAGACACAGATGATTTTACTAATTTTGTTGTTTAATCTTCCTACTAGCTTTATGGGTTCACTACCTTTACCATATATTTACCTTTACCAAAGGAATTTTTCTTTCATAATTTTCATATTTCTAATTGTAGTCTATTATTTTTTTTTCATTTAGAGAAGTCCCTTTAACATTTCCTTAAATATTTCATGTCACTCCCATGTGGACTACAGAGTTTCTGCTAAAAAATCAGCTAACAGTCTTTTTGGAATTCCCATGTAAGTAAATAGCTACATTTCCCTTGCTGCTTTTAATATTCTCTTTATGTGATTTTTTTTTCATTTTAATTAAAATATGTCTTGATGCAGACCTCTTTGGGTTGATTATGTTTAGGAGCCTGTACTTCTGGAACTGGTTGTATATTTTATTTTCCAGGGTAGGGAAATTTTTCACTATTATCACTTCAAATAAGTTCTCTGCCCCTGTCTCTCTCCCGTTCTCTCTCCCTCTCTCTCTCTCTCACCTCATTCTGGGAATCCTATAATGTGAATGTTAGTATGCTTAATGTTGTCCCCAAATTCTCTTAAATTGTTCTCATTTTTAAAAGTTATTATTTTTTGTTCAGCTTGAATTCTTTCCACTACTATGTCTTGATTTTTTTCCTCTGTATCATGTACTCTACTTTGATTCCTTTGAGTGTATTTTTTTATTCTAGTTATTATATTCTTCATCTATGTTTGGTTCTTCATTAAATTTTTTGATTCTTTGTTAAACTTTTCACTGTGTCCATCTATTCTCCTCCCAAATTTGTTGAGGACCCTTATGCACTTTGTCCTTGTTTATAAGAATTTTGGTACCTGGATAACAATCTTTCTCTTCTCCACAACTCCTGTCATTATTCAGGGAAACTTCACCTCTTTATGTGTCATGCAAGACAAAATTATTACATCTTGATTACAACAATTTTTACTTTACTTTAGGTGTGTGTGTGTGTGTTTTTGAAACTGTGTAGGAAAATATTCTGAAATCCAAATGAAATAGCTTGATTAATATGAAAACTTCATTCTAGTGAAATGTCCATCTTTGATTACTTCTGATTATAGGTGTACATCTTGAAATACAAGTTTTATACATAGACTCGAATAAAAAAATACCAATGCAATTGCCTAAACCTGAAGGTTATAACCCCCTTAGTTAAAAAAAAATGTGATTCTGAGCTTCCCTGATGGCTCAGTGGTTGACAGTACGCCTGCCAATGCAGGGGACACGGGTTCATGCCCCAGTCCAGGAAGATCCCGCATGCCACAGAGAGACTGAGCCCGTGAACCATGGCCACTGAGCCTGCGCATCTGGAGCCTGTGCTCTGCAATGGGAGAGGCCACAACAGTGAGAGGTCCGCATACTGCAAAAAAAATAAAAATAAAAAAATAATAATAATGTGATGCTAATAGCTTAGCCTGAGAAATATTCTGAGTGAAGAGGAAGTCTCATGAGAAACTAAAATTATGTTTACAAATTTTTCTGGTAATGAAACATAATATTATTTAATGCTTAAAATAAAGATAATCTTACTTTATTATTTCTGGCATATGAAAAAAAAAATCCACACAAGCTAGCTTAGATAAAAGTAATTTGCTCCTCCAGTAAATACCTTTTTCTATATAGTAGACTACACTCATAAAATACATTGCAGTGATCCTCTTCTGTAATTGAACTTCTGAAAGAACTATTTTTATTTAAAATTTATATCCTCAGAAAATGGTCAAGTTTTCTATATATAATATATTAGTTATTTGGTAAATTTTTAAATTAATTAATGCAATTTTCTTCCATATTTTTGGATACTATTAATCTCTTGGGTTTCATGATTTAGTTAGCAATTTCTGTGTGTATATTTTGATACATATAAAATATTTTCAACTCTTTTGTTAAAAATAGCAGAAAAAATCAAATTCCATAATGATTTTTTTCAAATAGTTGTTTTAAAAATATGTTTTTGCTTCAGTGCAAATATTGCATTCTGAGGAAGAGTATATGAAACCAGCAAAATGTTATTTATGAATCAGTGCTGTAGCTGAAAACTACATGCCTCTGTGTGATGGGGCACATGGTATAATTACATAAATTATGTGCTCACAGACTATTATAATACTTCTCTTGCCATTACTTAGTGGGGTTGTTTTTGGCCTTGGATTATATTACATATGCACTTGGATGTGAAACTAATGGAGGCTATGCGGGAAAGCAAGGCCAACCCATACAAGGAAGATGGAGATACAGAAAGACTGGGGTTCTAGTTAATCACCAAAGCAGGATGTGGAATAATAATACAGAAGCAAGGAAGCAAGGAAATTTTGTATCTTAGGACAAAGTAGTCTTTCACAGGACCCAAATGAAATAGAACTCTGCACCTACCTGATGTCAAAAAGTAATAAATCAAAATTATCAAAATGTGATCAGTAGGAACTCATACAGGTATGACTATACATTGGTACAACCATTTTTAAAAGAGTTTAGTACCATATTGATGTTTACTATCACATATACCTTGGCACAGAAACTCCATTCTTAGTATTCATGAATTCAATAAATCTCTTGTACACATATAGCTGAAGACATGTGCACATATATTCACAGCAGCACTGTATGAACTGGAAAAAAATAAATGGAAAACAGCCCAAGTGCACTAAGTGTATAATAGATAAATATTGATATTGTCATTCACTGGGATAGTCAACAAATTAAGTATAGTTACAAAAATAATGTAAATAATAACCCTACCAATAATATGAGTGAATAAATAAATCCCAGAAACCATACAAACATTATCTTAAACTTTTCTGAAATAAAAGGAAAACAAAACAACAGGGCTTCCCTGGTGACGCAGTGGTTGAGAATCCGACTGCCAGTGCAGGGGACACGGGTTCGTTCCCCGGTCCAGGAGGAACCCACATGCCACGGAGTGGCTGGGCCTGTAAGCCATGGCCGCTGGGCCTGTGCTTCCAGAACCTGTGCTCTGCAACGGGAGAGGCCACAGCAGTGAGAGGCCTGTGTACCGCAAAAAAAAAACAAAGAAAAAAAAAGAAAAAAGAACAACAAACATTTTTATTAGGACTAAACATATGATAAAACTAGAAGAGCAATAGCATCATAAAAGATTAAAGATCTTACTATATACTCTTTAAATATAACATTATCAAAATGAAAGAACTGAGAAAGTAAAAAAGAAAAATATATACCTTGCAAACAATAACCACAATTGAGCTGCAATATTTATTCTGAAAATAGCCACATAAAGCGATTTTAAAGTAAATAAATGTTAAAGAAATAAAGAGCCAAATTTTACAATGATAAAAGCATCACCTAGTAAGATAGATATAGCATTTATAAACATATATGCATTTAACAATAGAACCCCAAATACATGGAACAGAAATTACAGAATTAAAGGAAAAATTAGATACTTCAGCATTAGCAATTAGAAACTTAATATCTTATTGTTAATACTGGATCAAACAATTAAGCAGGGTATCAATAAGGAATGAGAAGACTTACACAACACTGCAAATCAACTAGACCTAAAAGACATCTACACAATAATCCACCTAACAACAACAAAATAAACATTCTTCTTGAGTGTACAGGATATATTTTTGAAGATTCATTATATATAGGTCATAAAACCAATCTCAAAAAGTTTAAAAGGACTGAAATCATACAACATATATCCTTTGACATCAATAAAATAAAATTATACATCAATAACAGAAAAAAAAATTGGAAAATTCACAAATGTAGAAATTTAAAAGCATACTCAATCAAGAAAGTGAAAAGACAACCCATAGAATGGGAGAAACTATTTATAATACATATATCTGATAAGGAATTTGTATCTAAAATACATAATTCACTTTCAACTCAATAATAAACGACCAATGACCCCATTAAAACAATAGCAAATGATCTGAATAGAAATTTCCCCAAGGATTATATTCAAAACATAATACGCACATAAAAAATGCTTGGCATTATTAGTCATCAGGGAAATGTAAATCAAAACCACAGTGCAATGCTACTTTACACCCATTAGAGTTTGAAGAATCAAAATGTAAGATAACAAGAGTTGATGTAATGTAAAGATATTGAAACACACATACACTGCTAGAAAAAATGTAATATTCTTTTTCTTCAATTAGGATGTTGGTTGAGTGCGTGTGATTACTTTATAAAAGTCAACTAGGGCTTCCCTGGTGGCGTAGTGGTTGAGAGTCCACCTGCCGATACAGGGGACACGGGTTCGTGCCCTGGTCCGGGAAGATCCCACATGCCACGGAGCAGCTGGGCCCATGAGCCATGGCCGCTGAGCCTGCCTGTCCAGAGCCTGTGCTTGGCAACGGGAGAGGCCACAACAGTGAGAGGCCCGCATACAGCAAAAAAAAAAAAAAAAAGTCATCTAAGTATTTCAGATTGTGTTTAATGAATAAAGTCATTAACATTTTGTTTTAATATTAAACACTTTTTAAAACTAAAAATGTACTGTGGGCATATTAATACTGATTACAGGAACAAAATACAGCGTAGTATTATAGATGTTGAAAGGCTTAGCAAGTCCCAGATATTCACCCAAAGGTGCTTGCAATAACGTTTCCAGTTCAGTGTGAAGAGAATTCAAGTAGTTCAGGAGAGAACATTCTAATTTGCAACATTGTTAAGAAGGTCATTAATTAGTCCTGGGAAGCCATAAATTTTGAAAGAATGTTGGTAAAATGAAAAGGGTTGATTAACGGTCGGTAAGGAAAAAAATGTTTTAAGTGTATCCTCCATCTTTAGCCTCGTATTTTTCACTATATTAACTATGCTGCAAAGTTAAAATTTATAATTTAGTGATATGATGTGCACGTCAAATGTTACAACACTATCTCTGCCTACTCTCATATATTTCAAGAAAAGAATTGCAATTTTTTTAATATTATTGGCAGATTATGAAAAATTTTTTGTGGTGCATATGTACTGTCAATTATATGCTAGAAAAACAACACCTATTGTACAAGTTCACAACAAAATTTTGAATGAGTCAATAAATTTTTAAGTGCATGTTTATTGAGAAAGACATTTTAAAAACCCAAATTTGTCAGAATTCATACCTAAAATAATTTTGACCGTTTTTCTTTTGAAAAGGTAATTTTACATCAATGTTTATATTGATTTATGATGCCAAATTTTATGTCATTTTAATTCCTACAATTTCAAGATAAGTAAATTTTAGTTTAGCTTTCTTTCTAAATCAAAAATACATGCAAAAATAAATGCATCAGGGGCTTCCCTGGTGGCACAGTGGTTGAGAGTCTGCCTGCCATTGCAGGGGACACGGGTTCATGCCCCAGTCTGGGAGGATCCCGCATGCCGCCGAGCGGCTGGGCCCGTGAGCCATAGCTACTGAGCCTGCGCATCTGGAGCCTGTGCTCTGCGACAGGAGAGGCCACAACAGTGAGAGGCCTGCATACCACAAAAATAAATAAATAAATGCATCGTAAGATGAAATCAAGAAATCAAATAAGCATTATCGTACTCAACTACATGCAAACTGTTGAAGTATGGAAGTAATAGACGTCCACACACTATAAAACATATACACTTCTGTGCAATTATGAAATGTAAATAATGAAAAGTTAGTTTTGCTTCTAAAGACCTATATTTCCACTCTTCAAGTGAAAATACCTATTTCCTACATAACCTTCCAACAATAACTCCTGGACATATAAATACACATTCACGTGTAGGAGTTTAATTTACACAGCTGTTGTGCATCCTGATTTTTTCTGCTCTATTTTCAAGTTAATTCCATATCTGAATGGATACATCTTGTGATTCTTGCCTCTGAGTTTTCATTTTCATTCAGAAAACAAACAAACAAAACATCTTTCTATTTTCCTTTTTTTATTTCTTCTTTGATCCATGGGTTATTTGGTAGTATATTGTTTAGTCTCTAAATACTGGGGGAATTTTTAGTTTTCTGGTATTGTTTCTAAACTGCTTAAATTTATTGAGTCATCTTATAAGATCCAGAATAAGGTCTGCAAATGTCTATATTCACATGAGAAAAATTTGTATTTTGCTATCATTAGGTGCATTGATCCATAAATGTTAATCATGTCAAATTGGTTGATAGTGTTTGTCTACCTCATGTAAATTATTGAGACAGAAAGAGAGGAATTGAAATCTCCACAAATATTGTTGAAATGTATATTTCTCCTTGTAGTCTTATCAGTTATTTTTTTCCTTTATTTTGTAGCTCTATTTGTAGGTGCATTAATACTAATACATTTATTCACATTTCTTTTTACTAGTGTTTACATGGTATATATTTCCCCAACATTTCATTTTTAACCTATTTTTGTCTTTATATTTAAAATATGTTTCTTGTGGCAACATAGACTTGGGTCTTGCTCTTTTATGTAGTCAAAAATCTGTTTTTAATTGAACTGTATAAACAATATACATTTAAAGAGATAATTAATATTGTTAGTTTTAAATTTATCATTTAGTATTTCGTTTATTTTTGTCCGATCTGTTCTCTGTTTCCTTTATCCTTCCTTCCTATTCTCTTTTGAGGTTACTGAGTAATTAGAAAAACAAACTGTGTTTCCATATTATCTGTTCTATTAGCTTATTGGTTATAACACTTTGTTTTTACTACTTTAGTGTTGCTTTAGGTTTTATAGTATAAAGTTTAGATTTACAGAAAAAGCGTAGATTTATTTACATGAAAGTCTACTACAAATGCTAGTATACCACTTCAGATATAGAGTAAGAATCTTGCAGTAGTATACTAACATTTCTCATAGAGTTTATGATTTCATACCTTATATTTTACATGTGTTATAAACCTACAGTGAATTGTCTGATAGTCTATTATTGTTCAAACAGTAAATTACCTTTTTTATAACCACTTTTGAAATATAATACATAACATACAATTCACCCATTAAACTGTTCAATAATTTTGGTAGATTCAAATGTTGCAAAACTAAGACAACAATCTAATTTTAGAATATTTTTAATACCCTATGGAAGAAACTTCCTACCTATTGGTAGTTATTCCTCATCCGCAACCTCCCACCTACTATTTCTTTGGATTCTGGACACTTTACTTAAATGGAATAATATATATTTTTAAAGTCCATATATATAGAATCATAGAATATGTTGTGTAATTTGAATGTCATTACATTTAAGATAACATTTAAAATATTAAAGACAACAAAGAAAATCAAACATAAACAACACAAAATATTCTTGAAAAATAAAATAAATGATTAAAAAACAGAACCAAGCAATTCCACTCCTAGATACATTAGAAGAGAAATGAAAATATGCATCCTCACAAAAACTTTCACATGAATGTTTATAACAACATTATTCACAATAGCCAAAACAATGCAATGAATTGCTAGGGGTAGAATTCCTGGATCATATGATAACTCTATGTTCAACATTTCAAGGTACTGTTGTACTTTTTTCAAAAGTTGTTGTACTATTTTTACAATCCCAGAAAAAAAAAGTATGAGTTCCAATTTCTCCACACCATTGCCAACATTTCTTATGGTTTGTTTTCCCTTTTTGACTATAGCAATCCTATTGCGTGTGAATTGGCTTGTAATTGTGGTCTTGATTTGTCTTTCTCTAATTCTTAATAATACTGAGCATTTTTCCAAGTGCTTATTGACCATTTGTACATAATCTTAGGAAAAATGTCTATTCCAACTTGACTCTTTTGTATGTGGACATACAGTCGGCCCAGTACAATCTGTTGAAAATACTGTACTCTCCCTATTGAATTGTCTTTGAACATTTGTTGAAAATCAATTGACTATAAATATACAGGTTTGATTTTGGACTATTAGATCTACTCCAGTGTTATCTATCCTTATTCTAATAATACTCTGTCTTGATTAATGTCACTTTGCAGTAAGTTTTGAAATCAGAAAATGTGAACCTTACCACTTTGTTCTTCTTTTTCAGAATTGTTTTGACTCTTAAGGTCTCTTACTATACTCTACTGATTTTAGAATCCAATTGGCAATTTCTACAAATAAGTCAGCTGGAATTCTCATCAAAATTCTCTTAAATCTGGAGATCAGCTTGGGTTGTATTGTCATATTAACAAAGCAAATTTTCTGATCCATGAACATGGAACATTTCTTCCCTTATTTAACTACTCATTAATTTCTTCAAACAACATTTTGTAGTTTTCAGAGTGTAAGATTTCAATTCTTTGTTAAATTTATTCCTAAATATTTTATTTGTTTTGATACTGTAAATAGAATTGTTTTTTCTTGGTTTTATTTTGGATTGTTAATTCCAGGATAGAAATACAACTGATTTCTGTACATTGATTTTGTATATATATATATATATATATTCATATATGACATTAACAGATTTAATATGAATAATAATAATGGAAACAAAAGGAATATTTCTGTATAGGTCTAGTCTTTTGCTACTCGCATATAGCTCTATCCTCTCATCCCTTCTTTGGGGATTATTATTATTATTGATATTAATCTATTACTGTTATAAGCCTGAAAATATATTCCTATGATTATTTCTTTACCATCTGTAGTCATTTCTTTTGCCAATTACAGCTTTGCTCCCACCCACTTCTTTTGTGCTTTTACTGGCAAACATATTACACACATATTAACTTCTATATAGATATACTTAAAATATATTCTAGGGCTTCCCTGGTGGCGCAGTGGTTGAGAATCTGCCTGACGATGCAGGGGACATGGGTTCGTGTCCCGGTCCCGGAAGATCCCACATGCCGCGGAGCGGCTGGGCCTGTGAGCCATGGCCACTGAGCCTGAACGTCCAGAGCCTGTTGCTCTGCAATGGGAGAGGCCACAACAGTGAGAGGCCCGCGTACCACAAAAAAATATATATATATACACTCTATATACATTATTTTGTACAATTACTTTTTAAAATCAGTTAAACAAAGAAAGACAAATATAAACTTTTTTTCTTTAATAATTACATAAGTATTTTTACTCTTCCTTTTGTTTCATTGTGTGAATTTGAATGAATGTTTGGGGACACTCTCCTTCATATGGAGCAAATTCTTTTAGTATTTACTGTACAGCAGGTCCGCTAGCAAAAATTGTTCATAGTGTTTGTTTATCTAAAAAATTATTTCCCCTTCAGTTTTCATAGATAACTTTGCTGGATATAGGAGTCTTGACAGGTTGTTTTTATTTTTTTCTTCCTCTGAGTACATGAAATATAATACCCCACTGCCTTCTGGCATTTATTTCAATTTTCTGTTAAGAAGTCAACTGTTAATACTACTGGGTTTCCCCTTGTAAGTGATGCATTGTTTTTCTCTTTCTGCTTTCAAGACTTTTCTTCCTTGTATTTAACCTTGAGTATTTTTACTATACTGCATCTGGTTGTGGGTCTCCATATTTTTCTTGCTTAACATTTTCTTTTAACTCCCTAGATGTGTAAGTTATTTTTTAAATAATTTTTTTGTAAATTTGAAAGTTTTCAATCATTATTTGTTTGAATTTTTTATTTTCTCCCTTTCTTCTAGTACTCCCATTACATGCATGTTGATGCTTTTAATGATATACCACATTTTTCTGAGTCTCTGGTTATTTTTTTCCTATTCTTTTTCCATTTTTCAACTTGCATAACTTATCTGTGTATCTTCAAGTTTGCTCATTGTTTTCTCTGCCAGTTCAAAACTAATGTTGAGGTTTTTTTCAAGATGGCAGAGGAGTAGGAGGATATGAAGGTGTCTCTCTTCACAAATGCATCAAGAATACTTCTACAGAAGGATCAATTCTCACAGAGCACCAGCTGAACACTAGCAGAGGACCTTGGACACTGGAAAGGACAGGAAATATCCCTGCATAACTGGGTAGGACAAAAAAAAAAAATAAGAAGGGAAAAGGAAGAGGAGAGGAAACGGGATGGGACCTGTGCCCCTGGGGGGGGTGGGTACTGAGGAAGAGGAGAGGTTCCCACATTTGGGGAAGCCCCTCATAGCAGGGAAATCAGTTGGGACAGAAGAGGAGAATCTGAGGCTGTTGGAACAGGGCAAAATGCCCAGTTTGTGGTAGACAGGACAAAGTGTGAACTATATAGAGAGTCCATGTCACAGCCCTGTATGCCCCAGACTGGGACGTGTGTCCACTGGTGTGCACAAGAACTGGGAGCTGAAACGTAGGGATTAGAGAGCAAATCCAGTGAAAAGACTGCCATTGCCTGTGAGGAGACAACCTGAGGGGATGGGAGGGAAGTAATCTGCTACCAAGAGTGCTTATGGAGGAAACCCAGACTGCCATAGAGGCAGGGTGCCACTGTTGTGTGATGCACAGGTTGGAGCTGTCATTGTGACCTCTCCCCATGCACAGGCCTTTGCCCCCACAGGTGCTAGGAAAGGTCCCCTCCAAGGCTGGCTCTCGCGCACCTGCCTCTGAGCATTAGGAAAGTTCTCTGCCAAGGCTGGTGCACACACACCTGCTGCCCAGTGCTAGGAAAACCCCTACCAGGACTGGACTTCTTACATCTGCCACAGGTATTAAGTAAGGGTACTGCCAGGGCTGGCCCTTGTGTGCCTGCCACCAAGCACTAGGAAAGACAACTGCCAGGGCTCATCTCTTCATGATGGCTGCTGTGTGCTAGGAAAGGCTCCCACTAGGGCCAGATCTCTTTCGCCCAAGGCTGCTGGCTTCCCCAACATGTACTCACTGGTGGGACAGGATCTATCGTGGTACCAAGCCCCACCATGCAATTGTCACTGCCAGGACTCCTGGGGCCCCAGTACCTGTGCCACCTCTGTGCATTTTCCTCACCAGGGCAGACCAGAGTACTCCAGGGCATGCTTGGGAACAGACCCCTGCAGGTGGTCCACACACAGGGGTGGGGATAAAAGCATAGGTGAGACCTAGAGGTTGGGCAACTAAGAAAGAGGAACAAAAATCTTTCTGTTCAGCTGCACAAGCCACAGATTACACCCCCATGCGTGGTTTGGTAAACCCTGTGTATATGGAATATCTGTATGGACAACGAGTGTTCCCACAACAGATATTGGTCTACAGGGGCAAGTACAGGTGAAAGTTGGGCCAGGTGAGAGTCTGAGCTGCCCCACAGTGCCGACAGTGGGTCCACAGACCTACCTAGAGGTATTGGAGGGTCTCCTGGGGAGCTGGAGGTTGGCTGTGACTCATGGTGGGGGCAATGATACTGAAAGCTGAGATCCCAGGAAAATATTTTTATTACTATTATTTTAATGTTTTGTTTTGTTCTTTTTAAATTATTTTTACTTTTTTTTTAAATAATATATTTTTATTATTTTTATTTTTCTATTTTTACTTTATTTTTTCAGTGATTTGTGTTTTTTCCTTTGTTTTTAATGTTTTAAAATCATATTTGTGTTTCTTTTATGTTTTCTTTGCTTTTTTTAGTTTGCATCCTGCTTTTGCTTTGTTTCTTATTTTCTGTTTTTGTTCATTTTGTTTTTAATTGTGTGCTTTCATTTTGGGGGTACTTATATTTGTCTGGCTGTTCTTTGTATTTGTTTTTTTTGTTTGTTTGTTTTGTTTTGTTTTGTTTCTTTTTTTGTATGTGTGTGTGTGTTTCTTTGTTAGGTCTTATTGTTGTTTGGTTTCACTTTTACCATTTGTCTTGGGTTTTATTTGTCTGTATTTTGTTTTAACTATTGTTGTTATTGTTTGTTTGTTTGGGTCCTTGCTATTTGTCTTGGGTTTTCTTAGTCTGTTTGTTTTCTTTCCCCCACCCCAACCCCCTGCCATCCCACTTATTTCTTTTTCCCACAGCATGAGACTTGCTGAGTCTTGGTTGTCCAGCTGAGGGTCAGGCCTCAGCCTCTGGTGTGGGAGCACCAAGTCCAGGATGCTGGACCACCAGAGGATTCCCAGCCCCAGGGAATATTAATCAACAAGAGCTCCCCAGGAAGTCTCCATCTCGACTGCAAGACTTGGCCCCACCCAACTGACTGTAGATTTCAGTGCTGGACACCTCATACCAAATAATAAGCAAGAGAGGAACACAAACCTACCCATCAGCAGACAGGCTGCCTAAAGTCGTACTGAGCTAACAGACATCCCAAAACACATCACCTGACATGGCCCTGCTCATCAGAAGGACAAGATCCAGCTCACCCACCAGAGACCAGTCCCTCCCACCCAATGGGAGCAGACACCAGAAGCAAGAGGATCAATGACCCTGCAGCCTGTAGAAATGAGACCTCAAGCACAGTAAGTTAGACAAAAAGAGAAGACAGAGAAATATGTTGGAGACTAGTGCCACATGTGACAGGGCCTATTTTGATCATGCAGATCCAGGCAGGCTGAGCACAGCACCCCACAAGACTACCTTCAACTATACTGGCCTCTGTGGGTGATGACCTGTGTGGGCACATTTGATTCAGACCAACTCTAGGAACAGACACTGGTGAAAGGAATGCATGCTGAGGTGAAGCTGACACAGAGGGTCCAGAGATCTACCTAGAGGTCATGGAGGCCTACTGGGGAGGCAGGAGTAGGCCATAGCTCACTTTGGGGGCAAGGACACTGACAGAGGAAGAACTAGGAAATTTTTTATTTTTTAATTTTAATTTTAATATTTTATTTTTAATTGTTTTTATTTTATTTTATTTTTTATTTATTTATTGTTTTGCTGTTGTGGTTCTATTTTGTTTTGTTTTTCTTGATTCATTTTAATTATTATTTTTTCTAGCATATTTTTCATTTTTTTAAAATTTTATTTTATGCTTTTCTTTGTTAATATTCTGTTCGTTTCTGTTTGTTGCTTTTTTGTTTATTTTTGCTTTTTTTTTGCCTTGCCTCATGGCTTGCAGGATCTTGGTAACCAGGCCAAGGTTTGGGCCTGAGCTCCTGTGGTGGGAGTGCTGAGCCCAAGCCACTGGCCTGACAGAGAACTTCAGGTCTTAGGGAATAATAATCAGTGTTTGGTCTCCCAGAGGTCCTCATCTTGGCACCAAGACCCAGCTCCACTGAACTGTCAGCAAACTCCAGTGCTGGACGCTTCAGGCCAAACAACCATCAAAACAGAAACAGCCCCATACATTAAAAAAAAAAAAAATGAGAGGACCAAAAATATATTACAGATGAAAGAACAAGTTAAAAACCTACAAGATCAGATAAATGAAGAGGAAATAGGCAACCTACCTGAAAATTAATTAGAGGGATGATAGTAAAGATGATCCATAATATCAGAAATACAATGGAGGCACAGATCGAGAAAAAAACAAGAAATGTTTAACAATGGCATAGAAGAACTAAAGAAAAAAACAAACAATGATGAACAACACAATAACTGAAATGAAAAAAAAAATACACCAGAGGAATCAATAGCAGAATACCTTGTACAGAAGACTGAATAAGTGATCTGGAAGATAGAATGGTGGAAATAACTGGGGTGGAACAAATCAAGAAAAAAATAATAAAAAGAAATAAGGACAGTCTCAGAGACCTCTGGGACAACATTAAACACACCAAAATTCGAGTAATAAGGGTGCCTGAAAAAACAGAGAAAGAGAAAGGATCTGAAAAACCATTTGAAGAGATTACAGTTGAAAACTTTCTAACATGGGAAAGGAAATAGCCATCCAAGTACAGGAAGTGCAGAGAGTCCTGTACAGGAAAAAACATAGGAGAACCACACTGAGACACATATTAATCAAACTAACAAAAATTAAATTCAAGAAAATGTATAAACAGCAGCAAGGGAAAAGCAATAAGCAGAATATAAGGGAAATCCCATAATGTTAACAGCTGATTTTTTAACAGAAACTCTGCAGGCTAGAAGGGAATGGCAGGATATATTTAAAGTGATGAAAGGGAAAAACCTACAACCAAGATTACTCAACCCAGCAAGGATCTCATTCAGATTCAATGGAGAAATCAAAAGGTTTACAGACAAGCAAAAGTTAAGAGAATGGAACACCACCAAACCAGCTTTACAGCAAATGCTAAAGGAACTTGCCTAGATGGGAAACACAAGAGAAGAAGAAGAAAAAGACCTATAAGAACAAACCCAAAACAATTAAGAAAATGGTAATAGGAACACATGTATCCATAATTACCTTAAATGTAAATGGATTAAATGCTTCAACCAAAAGACACAGACTGGATGAATGGAAACAAAAACAAGAACCATATACATGTTGTCTACAAAGACCCACTTCAGACGTAGGGACACATACAGACCAAAAGTGATTGGATGGAAAAAGATACTCCATGCAAATGGAAAACAAAAGAAAGTTGGAGTAGCAATACTCATATCAGTAAACTAGATTTTAAAATAAAGACTGTTACAAGAGACAAATAAGGACACAACATAATGATCAAGGGATCAATCCAAGAAGAAAACATAACAATTTTAAATATTTATGCACCCAACATAGGTATATTTCATTACATAAGGCAGATGCTAACAGCCATAAAAGGGGAAATTGACAGTAACACAATAATGATAGCAGACATTAATACCTCACTTACACAAAATGACAGATCATCCAGACAGAAAATAAGCAAGGAAGCACAAGCTTTAAATGACATAATAAGACAGATAGACTTAATTGATATTTATTTGACATTCCACCTGAAAACAGCAGAATACACTTACTTCTCAAGGGCACACACAACATTCTCCAGCATAAATCACATCATGGGTCACAAATCAAGCCTCCATAAATTTAAGAAAATTGAAATCGTATCAAGCATCTTTTATGACCACAACACTATGAGATTAGAAATCAATTACAGGAAATAAAACTATAGAAAACACAAACGCATGGAGGCTAAACAATACACTACTAAGTAACAAAGAGATCACTGAAGAAATCAATAAGGAAAGAAAAAGATACCTGGAAACATATGACAATGAAAACACAATGACCCAAAATCTATGGGATGCAGAAAAAGCAGTTCTAAGAGGGAAGTTTATCCCAATTCAATCTCACTTCAAGGAACAAGAAAACTCTAAAAAACAATCTAACCTTACACCTAAAGCAACTAGAGAAAGAAAAAGAAAACAAAATGAAACAACAAAAAACTGAAAAGCCAAAGTTAGTAGAAGGAAAGAAATCATAAAGATCAAAGGGGAAATAAGTGAAAGTGAAATGAAGAAAACAAGAGCAAGGATCAATAAAACTAAAAGGTGGTTCTTTGAGAAGATAAACAAAATTGATAAACCTTAACCAGACTCATCAAGAAAAAAAGGGAGAGGATTCAAATCAATAACATTAGAAATGAAAATGGAGAAATTACAAAGGACACCACAGAAATACAAAGAATAGTAAGAGATTACTCCAGGCAACTATATGCCAATAAAATGGACAACCTGGAAGAAAAGGACAAATTCATAGAAAGGCACAACCTTTCTAAGTTGAATCAGGACGAAACAGAAAATATAAAGAGACAAATCATAAGTAATGAAACTGTAATTAAAAATCTTTGAACAAACAAAAGTCGAGGATGAGATGGCTTAACAGGCAAATTCTATCAAACATTTAGAGAAGAGCTAACACACATACTTCACAAACTCTTCCAAAAATTTGCAGAGGAAGTAATACTCCCAAGCTCATTCTAGGAGGTGACCATCAACCTGATACCAAAACCAGACAAAGATACCACTTTTTAAAGAAAATTACATACCAATATCACTGATGAACATAGTCACAAAAATCCTCAACAAAATAGTAGCAAACAGAATCCAACAACACATAAAAAGTATTATACATCCTGATCAAGTGGGATTTAACCCAGTGATGCAAGGATTCTTCAATATAAGCAAATCAATCAATGAGGTAAACCATATTAACAAACTGAATAATAAAAACCACATAATCTTCTCAATAGATGCAGAAAAAGCCTTTGGCAAAATTCAACACCCATTTATGATAAAAGCTCTCCAGAGAGTGGGTGTAGAGGGAAACTTCTTCAACGTAATAAAGCCCATATATTACAAACCCACAGCAAACATTATTCTCAATGGTGAAAAACTGAATGCATTTCCTCTAAGATCAGGAAGAAAATAAGAATGTCCATTCTTGCCACTATCATTCAAGATAGTTTTAGTTCTATCTATGGCAATCAGAGGACAGAAAGAAATAAAAGGAATCCAAATTGGAAAAGAGGAAGTAAAACTGTCACAGTTTGCAGATGACATGATACTATACATAGAAAATCCTAAATATGCTACCAGAAAACTACTAGAGCTAATCAATGAATTTGGTAAAGTTGCAGGATACAAAATTAATGCACATAAATCTCTTTCATTCTTATACACTAACAATGAAAGATCAGAAGGAGAGATTAAGGAAACAATCTTATTTACCATTGCAACAAAAAGAGTAAAATACCCAGGAATAAACCTACTTAAGGAGGCAAAAGACCTGTATGCAGAAAACTATAAGACACTGATGAAAGAAATTAAAGATGACACAAACAGATGGAGAGATATACCATGTTCTTGGATTGGAAGAATCACTATTGTGAAAATGACTATACTACCCAAAGCAATCTACAGTTTCAATGCAATCCCTATCAAACTACCAATGGCATTTTTCACATAACTAGAACATTTTTTTACAATTTGTATAGAAACAAAAAAGACCCCAAATAGCCAAAGCAATCTTGAGAAAGAAAAACGGAGCTGGAGGAATCAGGTTCCCTGACTTCAGACTATACTACAAAGGCACATTAATCAAGACAGTATGGTACTGCACAAAAAGAGAAATACAGATCAATGGAACAGGATAGAAAGCCCAGAGATAAACCCACATGCCTATGGTTACCTAATCTATGACAAAGGAAGCAAGAATATACAATGGGAAAAAGACAGTCACTTCAATAAATGGTGCTGGGAAGACCAGACAGCTACACATAAAAGAATGAAATTAGAACACTCCCTAAAACCATACACAAAATAAACTCAAAATGGATTAAAGATCTAAATGTGAAGATCTATATGTAATACCTATAAAACTCTTAGAAGATAACATAGGAAAAACACTTTCTGACATAAATCACAGCTAGATCTTTTTTGACCCACCACATAGAGTAATGAGAATAAAAACAAAAATAAACAAATGGGACCTAATGAAACCTAAAAGCTTTTGCACAGCAAATGAAACTGTAAATTAGACAAAAAGACAACGCTCAGAATGGGAGAAAATATTTGCAAACAAAGCAACTAACAAGGGATTAATCTCCAAATTATACAAATGGCTCATGAAGCTCTCTCTCTCTCTCAGATATTGTATCTCTCTCTCTCTCTCTCTCTCTCTATATATATATATATATATATATATATATATATATATATATTAAAAAAAAGAAAAAAGAATCAAAAACTGGTCAGAAGAACTAAATAGACATTTATCCAATGAAGACCTACAGATGACCAAGAGACATATGAAAAGATACTCAACATCACTAATTATTAGAGAAATGCATATCAAAACTACAATGAGATACTACCTCACACTGGTCAGAATGGCCATCATGAAAAAATCTACAAATATTAAATGCTGGAGAGGGTGTGGAGAAAGGGGAACCCTCCTGCCCTGTTGGTGAGAATGTAAATTGATACAGCAACTATGGAGAACCGTATGGCAGGTTCCTAAAAAAACTAAAAGTAGAACTACCATATAACTCAGCAATCTCACTACTGGGCATATACCCTGACAACACCATAATTTTAAAAGATACATGCACCCCAATGTTTACTGCTGCACTATTTAAAATAGACAGGACATGGAATCAACCTAAATGTCTATTGGCAGATGAATGGATAAAGAAGATGTGGTACATATGTACAATGGAGTATTACTCAGCCATAAAAAGGAATGAAATTGTGTCATTTGTTAAGACGTGGGTGGACCTAAAGTCTATCATACAGAGTGAAGTTAGAAAGATGAAAAGAAGTATCATATATTAATGCATGTATGTGGAATATAGAAAAATGGTACAGGTGAACAGGGCAGAAATAGAGATGCAGATGTAGGGAACAGACATGTGGACATGGGAGAGAGGGGACTGGAGTGAATTGCTAGATTGTGATTTAGGTACATGCAGTGCCATGTGTAAAACAGATAGCTAGTGGGAACATTCTTTATAGCTCAGGGACCTCAGCTTGGTGCTCTGTGGTGACCTCGTTGGATGGGATGGAGGGAGGTGAGAGGGAGATCTAAGAGAGTTGGGATATTGGTATACATATAGCGATTCACATTGTTGAACAGCAGAAACTAAGACAACATTGTAAAGCAATTATAACCCAATTTAAAAAAAAAAAAGAAAAAGAAATGAAAAAGGAGAAATTACAGCTGACACTGCAGAAATACAAAGGGTCATGAGACTACTACTATAACGTTTTCAACCAGTAGCCTGTTTATGTATATTTGGGTTGTAATAGTCTTTAACATTTCAAATAATACTGCAGTGAATAGCCATGTGCCTATGTCGTTTCCTTCCTTCCTTTCTTTTTTTCTCTCTTTTTTTCTTTTATTCTCTTCCTCACTTTCTGCTTTTGTCCTTCCTCTCTCCCTCTCATCCTCCCTCCCTGGGTGTCTGTCTGTCTCTCTCTTTCTTTTACTTCTTTTCTAATAGCCTCAGTAATATCAAAACTCAGAAATCATTACTGGTTTCTTATAATATGATCTAAAAAAATGGTAGCTGTCTAAAATCACCTACTTTGAGAAACCCATCTTTGGTCTTGAGGTTTGATAGATTGTTAAAGTAAAATAATAAAGTATTTTAACTTAAAATTCATATTGTTAGTACTAAAAAAGGGGCAGCATGTATGAGTGGTAATTACCAGGGGAAAGGAGAGGGAAGAAATTGCTAAGATAATAAATGATAAGGCAGGATGAGGAGAACTGTAAGCAAGCAGGAAGGAGCCATATAAAGGAAGGTTATTTGAAAAGAAATAAAGGAGGAAGAGATTCACAAGGATAAAAGCCCTAATTATTTGACCAGTTGTATGCAAATATTTTGAGCAGTGGACTGAATAATCAAAGATCCAGCTATCTCCTTCTCAATCTCTTTTTCTTATTCTGATATTTAAAAAAAATTGTGTTTCTGCTTCCTTGATTTAACTTAAACTGGACCAGATATCCTAACACTCTGGATCCAGCCAAATTTTTCATGGCAGATTTCAGGGGTTATTTGTAGTGTTCACAACCTAAGGTAGGTAGAGTATGAAAAATATAACATTTTGTTCTTACTCTGAAACCTTGAAAGGGATATTTAAAATGAGAAGACTGATTTCCTGTATCAATTTGACAGAGAACTGCTACCCAAGAGAACATCAGTGACTACAGGTCTTTTCTTTCCCAATCCATTCATTTCATTCACATTTAAGGGCTCTTACTATGTGAAGAAGTTTCCTGATATTGTCTTTCAGTATTCTGATCACACTTATACTACTTTTCTGGATCCTTATAATTTCCAAGATATTACTTTGTATTCACTTTCTTCACAGAATTTCTCTCTCTCTCTCTGTCTCTCTCCCTCTCTCTCTCTCTCTCT
>NW_006787746.1:670437-674274 GCF_000442215.2 Lipotes vexillifer | reverse complement strand
ATATATATATATATATATATATATATATATATATATATATATAATCAGAACAATTTGGCAATACATAGATGGAGTATTTAGCTGGAGTGGAGTGTTCTGGGTACTGATTTTAATCCTTGGGTGTGTCATTTCTGTGGAATATTCCCAGAAGTACATAATGATTTTCTCTAAAACATTCTCTACTTGTAACTTTTTTCAGCAGGCTCCTCTGCCATACGACTGTGTGAACATATGGGCTTCAATGCTCTTTTTTTTTATATAACAAATAGAGTAAAGAGTGACTGAAAAATCATTCTGAACAGACAAGCACACAATGTGCTGGGTTAAGTGAGTTTAGTGAATTTTAATGTCATTTCTATTATATCAAAATAGGCTTGGCACTGGAGACATTCTTTGTTTAGAAAAGACTGCGAGAACAGGGGTTTCTGTGCATTTTAATCTGAGCAGAGGGAGGCCTACTCAATGCAGAACAAAGTCAGAGGGAACTGTTAACTGGAGATTAAGCTCTAACAATCAAGCTGCTTGCCAATAAATTTCAAACCCATCTATGCAAGTCCTTCAATAATAGAAGACTTGCAAAGCAATTAAAGTCAGCCCTTCCTGTTTAGTTTTTTCAAAATGGGGCCGGACTGCCTGAGATTTCATTTGCTGTGAAATAATAAATGAAATGATCCAGGAACATACTGATGTCTTGATGAACACCTAGTGCCCTCTCAGAGATTTTTTTTTTTTTAAACTTAGGGGAGGAGTGGGCAAAACCTTACTAGCAAAAAAGTAAAATGGGAGAACCTGATTAATCAGTGTCACTGTTTCAAACCAAATCAAATATTTATTTTACAGCTATAGCCACTTTCTTTTGCACATTGTTTTCTTTTTTAACTGATTTCAAAACAACATTATAGAAATATCTATGTTTCGCAGAATAAGTAAATTATTTTGTCAGACATAATATAAGTTCACTTGTGTAGTGTCCCACCTTCCCCTCACCCAACTCCAATTTTTCTATGCCTGTATCTAGTAACTCTTGCCACTTAACTTTTGAGGGAAATTGGGTTCAAGTAAGTGTGAGACATGGTAAATTGTTTCTAAGATTACAATTCTGGATAATGCACTTATTTATGCTGATCATTTGAGTGGGTAAATTATTCCACAAGTAAACATTTTATTGTATATTCTCTGAAGTTTACATTTTATATGTCTATACTCATAATGCAATATATGCATGTAGTCAGGTTATTACAAGTATGGACTTTCTCATTCAGCTGATTTTACTTCCAGTATCGACTCTGCCACTAACTGGCAATATTGTGATTTTACATACAAAACTTAGTCTTTGAGACTCATTGTGTATATCTTCAAATTGGTTATAACACAATACCGTAAATAAATGAGGTAATGCTTATAAAGTCCTTAATTCAATACCTGCTGCAAAGTTAGTTCTCAGTGTATATTATTTGTGTTTAATCTTTACATACATATGCCTTTATATTTTGTAAAGATGGAGTCATGTTATATATACTGTTTTATGACATCATTTTTACTTAACTGTACATTATAGATCTTTTTGAATAATGTGAATATACAATGTATAGCATCATAAATTTTATTTATCATAATTTTATTATCTGTCCAGTATTTCAATGTACAGATGCACCAGTATACAATGATAAAAGAAGAGTGTGAAGGTAAAAATTTCTACTCAAAAGTTTAAAATTTTGTACACACTTTCAAATTCCCCTTCAAAATATTTATATGAATTTCCAATTAATCAATAGTTTATCTCAGTATAAATTCATTAAAACAAAAAGATTTTTGCCTTATTGCAACTATATCTGTAATAGCTAAGAAATATTAACTATATTTTGAATGAAATCTACAATACATTTCTGAATCTGAAGCTATAGCTATATAAGTAAATTCTGCCAAAAAGTTAATACAGTAAGTCTCTTACATATGAAGTTTCAAGTTGCCAACTTTCAATATTGGGAATGTGCATTTGCATGTCCAATCATGTAAGTTAGTTCACGAGTCTGGCGTACAATGTCACATGCGTGCATCCTCTACAAGTAGGTGCACTTTTGTGTACTTTGCTGTACAGTACTATATAGAGTACAGTAGCACAGTATCTTTAGTACAAGCCCAGGATGTCTGGAAGCAAGCATAAAAGCAGCAGTGATGTAGCTGGTACTGCTAAGATGTAGCATCGGTGATGTAGCTGGTATCTCCTATTGCTAGTGATCCTTAGCTCTACCATCTCCCACCTCCTCTCCCTCCTCCAGTCAGTAACTCTTCTTGCCTGTTCACTGGATGCCAGCCACTGTATGTCAGCTGTTGTACTTTTCAAGGTACTGAACTGTAAGATTAAAAATGTTTTCTTTATTTTTTTGTTTTTATTTATTATTTGTATGAAAAATATTATAAACCTACTACAGTATAGTACTATATAGCCAATTGTGTTAGTTGAGTACCTAGGCTAACTTTGTCGGACTTACAAACAAATTGGACTTATGAATGTGCTCTCAGAATGGAACTTGTTCATATGTAGAGGACTTACTGCATTGCATAGTAAAATTAAAATAGTAGTTATTCTCCAGAAGTATTTATATTTCATATTTTTCTAAAATTATGAGTAACTCATTTTAAAGCAAAAGATAACTAAAAGTAAATACTGTCCAGGATTCTCTCTTTAAATAGTTAACTATTTGTTCTCCACAGGCAGAGAAAATAAGCATGCTGATTAGTAAAATTTTGAATATATCTTAAAAATAATGAATTATCTATCGTTTATGTCAGAGTGAAGGAAACATTGTAGAGAATGACGTTAGGAGACAACTGCTTAGAAACATGTGAGTCCCTCGTGCTGTAGACTCAAACTAAAGGGTTATTATTGTTGAGTATCCCCTCCTTACAGAGGTCAAGAGTCATTGATGTGGAGCCTGAGGTCAAGAGAGCAGTTAAACTTCCCCAGGATGGGACAACCACCCCTATTCTCAGAATCCACTGTGTGTTCCTCTATCTTTGTGCTTATAACATTACATTAAAATTATCTACTCATTTATTTTTCCCACTAGACTATATGACATCTCATGGATAATCTATATTTAATCATATTTGTATATGTGACATCTAGTACTTATATTCTGAAATGAATTAAAATGAATTGAATGGTTGTCTAAATTAGAGATCCAAGAACTGTGGTGCTAATAATATATTTCTATTACTTTAAAATTGTGTAAATACCATCAGTGATTAAAGACATTGATAATACATAATAGGTTGTGGATATTGTTGTAAAGGAACAAGGTATAGAGAGAGACTATTAAACTTGTCACTAAGAGACATACCTTTCAGCTCCATCAGTTTCCTAGTTAAACATTGGAGACCCTTGGTCTCTCTCTTCTTATAGAGTTGTTAGTTTAAGGTTTGGTTTTTATAATTTTAAGACTTATAAGGCACTTTTGTAAAGCTGCCCTACATAAAAAGTAACCAGGAAATGATAAGGTAAGTTTCACATATTTATAATACCTTGACTGAGATACAATATAGACCATTTTTTAAAACAAGTTCTCAGATTATAAACAAAGAATGAGTAGAAAATCTCATCAAAACAACAAGTATAAAAATAAATACAAGGGTAGTGTTACAGCAGAATATGGAAGGGCATCTACAATTTGTACAAAGCCTATCATTTAAGGTTCAGAATTAGGTGATTACTTTTATTATATTATTAAACTTATGTTTGACTGTGATTTAATAACAATTCAAAGTAAGGGTGGCTTTGATAATATATGAGTTTATTTGCCTCTTATGTACGAATCTGGAAGTTGTTCATTCCTG
>NW_006787746.1:662359-670427 GCF_000442215.2 Lipotes vexillifer | reverse complement strand
TCCTGCTAGGATGCTAGCCCTGTTCTATGCTGTCCTCAGGGACCCAGGCTCATTATATCTTTCCATCACCTCCAGGGTGATGATTCTCACGGTCCAAGACAGAACCTCTAACATTATGATTATAGTTTAAGAATCAGGGACAAAAAAAGAAAAAAGAGAGAAAGAAGACAAAGTCTCAGAAGGGAAGCATCAGTTGATCTTTACCTAAACCTGAAACCTAAACTAAAGACTGTTACATAGATAATTTTGCATAATATAAAACCTGACACTCAGCCAAGACCGTCACATATAGTCACATGTAAACAGATGAATTTCTCTTCTGTTCTATAAACAGATGAACATTCTATTAATATGGAAGACATGAGGAACAGTTATAACAGTACAACTTTTTGCCATAATCTTACTCTTTGGTTACCTCAATATTCATGTGCAGCATTCTTTGTTCACATAGACTGTACTAACTAACTTAGGAGAAAAATACTAATAAAGTCTCATCCAGTTTCTGCCTCCAGCTCAAAGTTCAGAGCTTTTGGGTGCCACACAATTTTTTTCTATTAGTTGTGAATGTGGTTTCTCCTGGTCCAGACACCTCTGAACCAAAGAACGTGAAATTGACTTTCCACCATATCCATCCTACCCAGCATGTGATGGTGATGGTAGGATAAGAATAAGACAACTGCAATAAAAACTTCCACCTGGAAATGAGAACAGGCAACTAGCATTCATTGTCTACAAAAACTATCACATCTTGTTGGGTAGAAATAAAAATACTTGTATTTTTAGTAGTACAATTTATTTTGTGAGTTCATCCAGACTTTTCTTGTTCTACACTGTGGAACAAATAATCTTGTTTATTGCCATAATTCCTGGCTCTCTTTTCTCGGTACTTCCTACATATATTTTACCTCTATAAGCAAAAATAAAGTTATCATTGAAGAGTATCCATTTCTGTAATCTTAACAATTTTAACCATCTCCTTTTTGCTGGTGCAAAATTGAGGCTCCAAGCGTTGCATTAGAGGTATAAATGTAGGCTTTTACTGATTATACCTATAGCTTATTTGGCAATATAATTTCCCCCAAATCTTAGAAGGCATATTTGCAAATAACCACAGCTGAGATCTTGCCTAGAACTACTTTTAAGCTTTAAGTTTCTTATATTTTTTCCTTTTAGCATCCGTAGTAAAGTAGCAGCTTTAACTTGATCTTTGTTACTGCTCTCATCTCCCTCTGTTTGACAGGGAGATGTCAGTGAAAATTTATTTTTAAAAAGTTTGGGGCAATAGTTATCTCCTGCTAAGGATTCCTCTTCATTGTCATTGTTTTTATGTGTGCTTCAGTTTGGACTCCAGATTCCAAATTAGTGTACTCTCTTCATCAGCTTAGATTTCAGGCTGCAGAGAGACAGACTCTTCACTTGACAAAGCTATAACCCCTTCCACCTCTGTTGTCAGATAAATTGGTTCTAACCTGAGTTTTTCTCTATTTGTAGGATTCAGTTAAAAGCTTAAAAAAATCATCATTTCCAGGTTCTCAGATCTACTTCACATAGAATAATATTGAATTCAAATATTGGAAAAAAGTGTTTGAAATGAGATACAATATATCTTTTCTCTCTTTCATAAACAGATGCTAGAGGTAAGTGGTCAGGATAAGGATGGAGACTGGAATCCATGGTGTCCTCAAGGATCCAGACTTTATGGAGCTTTATAGGAAAAATTTAATCCTATCCTCACCACTCTTTAAGGAGACCTTCCCATCACATCCATGATCCAAGCAGTAAGATGTAAAAAACAGGGTTAAAAAGTGAGCAAAGAGCATGTAACAAATATTTGAAGTAAATTTTCCAGAAGCTGATATTTCACATTTCTATGAATTGGCCAGAACATAGTTATGTGGCCTCATATAAATGTATTGGAGGTTGGTAACATAGTCTTTGCTTTCCCTGACCACTTCCAGGTTAAAAATTCTTATCATTATGGAAAAAAGAAATCATGAATACTGTGGAAGGAAGCTTTCTCTGTCATATTAAATAAGCCACCAATGGCACCAATCAGTTTTCTTCTGATTGTCAATTATTCCTTTATTTATCCACTATATTGTGAATTAAGTTTAATTATTCAATTAATTGTAAACAAAATTGGGCATCATTAGGCATAAGTAAAAGCAATCATTTCATTTCTAAGCTAATCTCTTACTCTTATAAAACATTAATTATTCTACCTTCTGAAAAACAAAAACAAATCAAAACAAAAATCATTTTTTCCCTTCAATGAAATAACACAATTCTTTTATTTGGTCTCTATTTAAACAAAAATACTACTGGAAATTAGCCTGAGGCATTTTTTCTTTCATATGATTGATCAACTCCCATTTTGTATTTTTCCTAACTCTGTCCTTAAACCCTGATGCATTTCATCATCCTGTATACCATGTGGTACTCCCTATCATCTCACTTTCTGAGTGATATTTTTCGACAGGAAAGATTCCCTGCTGTTATTTTTTTACAGGAACACTTATTACTGTGCTGGAAAGGGCAGAATGTACAAATCTTATTTTCTTTACTTTCACTTCTCAACAGATTAGAAAATCTCATTGAACAATTTCTAATATGAAGAACATTTGACATATTCCTCAGTTTTAACCTGGCCCTCATTTATAATATTTCAATCATGAGTTTAGATCTGTCAGAGACTTTCACAAAGAAGTATTAGAAAAAAATAAAAGTAAGTAAGAGAACTCTTGCTTAGTGCTTCCAAAATGTCATGTATCATAGTAGGATAAAAGAAGCTGAGCAACTTTTCACTATAATGGTCAAGACGCAATCACCAACACCAAGTATAAAGTGAAAAACCTAGGAACCTATATTGTCATTCCCTCTAAAAAAACAATCTATCTGGAACTGGAAGACTTGTTTCTACACTCAGATCAGTGTCTAGGACATATTTATCCAAATTTTAACTCCAATGACTGAAATTCATTTTTAGCTCAACCTTTTATAAAACTGTTAAAAGTCACACAAAAAAATACAAGAGTGATATCATTGGTTTCATGGATCTTCTGTGTCTCCTTCCATCTTGTCAAGTCCTACACACTAAATGCTTTCACATAGAGTAAAAAAATTCTAGAGAACTAATGATTGTTAGAAGAATTTCGTTTTCTGCTTTAAAATTATCCACATGCATTTTCTGGTTAAAAGTGAGATATTTCTTTCTTAAAATGAGGTTTGCAATATATTTTCCTAGTATTTTTTGTTATTTCAGACTTTGATCTTTTATGCTATTATTAATATATCTTACATTGGCATTGAGCATTGTTTTCTGAAGAACTGGAAGCATTTAATTTGTATATAAGCTAAGGATGATAATAGAATCAGAAGTAAATATTTAGTACTTGAATCTGTCATTCTCTGTAATAAATGGTCTACACTTGGTGTCCCCAACCCCTGGGCAGAAGACTGGTACTGGTCCACACCCTGTTAGAAAAGGATTGCACAGCAGGAGGTGAGCAATGGGTGAGTGAATGAAGCTTCATCTGCTGCTGTGCATTACTCCCCATTGCTCACATTACCACCTGAACAATCCTCCCCCCAACACCCCATTCTGTGGAGAAATTGTTTTCCAAGAAACTGGTCCCTGGTGCCAAATAGGTTGGGGATGGCTGGTCTACAGAACTGACATAATTTAGATAACTTTATTTTTACATGTAATCTCAAGTATACCTTACAATATTATAGTAATCATGCCTGATGTTTGAACAGGCATGATAATGATAATTTAGTACCATTTTATTTATACACTTTCAAAATACATATAAAATATAAATAGGAAATCTCATTGTCATTGTATTGGCTAGAGACATAGATATTTTTCAATATCTTTATATATTTCTAACCACAGAATAATAATTCTAATGCATAGAATCACAGTCAGACAGAAAAATATTTTCCAGAGACTTCAGTTTGTGTGCTTTACTAAAGTAGATTAGAGAGGAATTTTTCTTCATGGGTTATATTCAGATTCATGAGATAGTCTTCCCAATAGAGATAGGAGACCAATTCTGACAGAAGTTCTATAAAATAAGGTTTTGAAATTAGTTGTGAAGATACCACCTAGGGTGTCCCTGCTCAGGCACTAAGGTACAAAAAACGATAATACTATTGGTAGGAGTCATCAGAGAATGGGTTCATATGTTATTTATCTTTATATTCCTGATTCAAATTTTAGATCAGTGACAAAAACTTTGTGTTGCCTCAATAGCTGATTGATGACAATACAAATAATTGATTTTGCATGTGTGTACACATGTGCTGTGTTTAAGTCAACAAACATACATATGTAACACATTATAAAATACATTACCCAGATGCGATTCCATTCAACTACTAATTTTCTCGTTATAAGAATGAGTAAAATTCCTACAATGGGAAGGATAACCTTCAGCCCTGTTCTTGATCAAACTGCTAACACTTGGATTGAATTCATTTATTTTTAGCCCTGCATTTATTTTTACCCAGATAGCTATCTTTTCTGTATAAAGTTTTCTCCAAGAGAATTACATTAAAAAAGAAGGTCATAAGAAAATCTAAATATCAATATGGAAAGCTGTAACTACTATTCCTACTACTTCTTTTGCATATCTTCCATTACTTTTCTTATCTCTTTATATGCTGCGCATTTTTCTCTACCAGTTCAGAAGTCTCATCTCCAACATATTGTACTTAGTACATTCTAGTAATAGTATATGGAGATTAGTTTCCTCAATGCTACAATAAGCAATAAACTTTGCTACTGTGAACTTTCTTATATTCTTATTTCAGTCATTTTCCAAAGCTCTTCTTTCCTTGGTCATGAGTATCTTGTGACAGGTGTAAAACCATCTGGTTCATTGATAATTCTTAAAATTAGCCACATAGCCATGGAACCAAAGACCTTACTGATGACTCTTATTATTTTGCTTCCCACCTTGGCTATACTGATCAAAAGTGATATGGATAAGTGCAATAACTCAAGACCAATACTAACATCATTCCCCTATCATAACTTTTCTCTCCACTAAAAACCTTGGGTCTATGTTAAACCTTCTCTTTTCTCTCAACTAAAGGGAAAGTTTATTTAACTTTTTTTAGGGGAATGTGTATATTTTCAGTTAAGTTCTTTCTATTAGAAAACCTGTTCTTTTTGGAAACAATAGAAATCATTTCAACCTTTTCCTGTCTCCTTTAAGTCTTCCTCACCTAGCCTGTGAAAATTGTTCTAATTCATATTTTCAAAAATAATGCTTAATATTCAAACAGCAAAACACTTTTCTTAATCTTCATCAAAATGTCAATCAACTCTGGTAAAATAAAGCATAGTTGTGTTGATTAAAGGAAAGGAAATTCCATATGTAAAACACATTTAGAGAGGTGAGCATGCAGTCATATTCAATACAATGGCAGCTATTATTTACAAGTAGATTATAGGAACTTCTAATCAAAAACAAATATTTTCAAGTAAAGATTCATATGATTATCTACAAATGCATCTTTTGTTCGTGTGTGTGTGTGTGTGTGTGTGTGTGTGTGTGTGTGTGTGTGTTGGCTGATGGTTGTGAATAACAGGAAAAATATTTCAGTTAATAATAATATACTTATACATTGTATTCAGATAAACCACTCTCAGGTTTAAGGATAGGACATTGAATGTTGTTAATGGTAGCTAACAGAAAATTTTACCCTATATTCAAAAGTTATATTCCTGCATTTGTCAAGACTGAAGTAAAAGCAAATTTGTGGTCTTGACACTGAAGTAAAGGTTAATTTATGGTCTTGACATTAACACTTCTCTTTAAATACTTCTGTGACTACTTAGTCCTGTATAGGTTTTAAGTCTTAATTTTGTGCAGTTTAAACAATTTTATATTTTGACAAATTTAAATGCATGGCAACAGTACACCAAAAAAATCTTGTAAACTACTGTTACAGAATCCTTAGATGTTCTAAGGAATTATTTTTTATGATGGAACAGCAAACTCATTTCATCCATGACACCCTTTTCTCCTTTTATTCCCTTGTTCTTCTATGCATATGCCTTTGAGGCAAAATGTATAACATCATTACATTTTTACAAACAAAACTTAGTTTAATCTTCTAATTTGTTAAGTTTTTCCAGGGATTCTAATGGATACGTGCTCTCTGTTTTCCACAGAAATTTTTATTATGTTGACTTTGGATTTATTTTGTAATTCTCCCTTCTATTTTTCCCATTTTTCTTATTTATCACCAAGAATATGTCTCCTTCCTCTGAAACTTTCACTGAGTCTCAAATTTCATGACTTTTAAAAAATTAATTAATTATTTATTTAGCTGCATCAGGTCTTAGTTGCAATATGTGTGATCTTCGTTGTGACATGCGGGGTCTTTCATTGCGGGGTGCAGGCTCAATAGTTATGGTGCAAGGGCTCTCTAGTTGTGATGTGTAGCCCCTAGAGCATGCGGGCTTAGTTGCCCTGTGACATGTGGGATCTTAGTTCCCCAACCAGGGATCAAACCCATGTCCCCTGCATTGGAAAGTGGACTCTTAACCACTGGATTTTTAATTGTTAATCTTTTGGTTAATGATCTAATCATTTTGTACCACCATGTAAAACAAAACTTCAAAAATTTTGCTCACTTCAATCATGTATCCTCTTTAATTGTCTAACATGAACTTTGTAACATGAATTTTTCCAAATCTATCTTTCATACAATCATTTTTTTAAGAAGTTAAAATAGTTCCATATTTCTTATTCTATATATCCCAAAGGCTTCTGTGTGGATTTCAAAGCCCTGAATCATTTTTTTCCCAAGTTGCCTCTTTCCTCTTATTTTATAGTATCCATATCCAAGCTATCAATAATAAGGTGGAACTTGTACATCATCCACATGGGCCCATGGAAGACATTGGCTAAGTACTCCCAATCCTGATTATTTTTTCTGAGTACTTATAAAGGTATCTCTCAGGTTCCTTTGCAGTTAGATCCAGGTCATGTGAACTAATTTAGCTAATTGATATATCTAAATGTGATGTATACTAATTGAAGTTTTGGTCCTTATTATTTCCTGAGATATCTTTGGTTGATTCTTCCTCCCACCCATGCTGCTAGAAATTTAAAAAAAAAAAAAATGAAAAATAAGCTGTGATGGAGGAATTTGACAACTTCATTTAACTGGTCAGAAGACAGATATCTGAAAGATTAATCTGACATATAGGACCGTGACTAAAACGAGAAATAAACTTTTACTTGGAAAAGCCACTGATTGTTGTTGTTAAAACTGCCAGAAGTGTTATCATTGCAATGTAATGCCAAATCCACCTCTTGGCTCCTATTAGTCCCTTGCAGAAGTTGTACTCTTTGATGGATCATTTAATGCATTTTTTTGCTCGTCTGTCTTTTAGATTGACTTTTACACTGCAAACAACCTGAGAGCAATATCTATGGTTTAACTCATATATATAATAGTTTCTCTCTCTCTCTCTGTATATATATATATATATATATATATATATATATATATATATATATATATGTACATATAATTAACTCTGAACATACAGAACTAAATGACTCTCAAGCTCTGTTAAAGAAACTATTCCAGTACTTCCAATTCAGGTCAGTCTTGATGTAACAACTTTAAAAAATGGACATATATATAGAACAACTATTTTTAGAATTTGGAGAACAGCCAGCACAGGAGTGTGATCTCAGAAAAGAAAACAAATAAGGAATGTCCTATGCTTGCTCTAGTTTAGCACTTGGAGAAAATTTCCAGGTTGCCATCAATCACCAGTCAGAGCCTTATCATCTTCCTGATTTGAGGAAATGCATTTGGGATTTAGAGAGCAGAAAGTATCTAGAGTTTGCATGGCACAACAGAGCACAAGAGAGGAGAGATTAGGAGAAAGACAGGTAGAGAGAGAGAAGCAACTATGGAGATCTCGAGAGTACTCTTCAAGTCTTCAGTTGAGTGGTGAGAAATAAATATATGTAAAGAGCCATCTGAAAGAATGGATAGAACAATCTTTTTTTTTTTTTTTTTTTTTTTTTTT
>NW_006787746.1:610243-660930 GCF_000442215.2 Lipotes vexillifer | reverse complement strand
AGCACAGGCTCCAGATGCGCAGGCCCAGCGGCCATGGCTCACGGGCCCAGCCGCTCCGTGGCATGTGGGATCTTCCCGGACCAGAGCATGAACCCGTGTTCCCTGCATCGGCAGGCGGACTCTCAACCACTGCACCACTAGGGAAGCCCTGGATAGAACAATCTTTGAGGCTCAAATAAGGCCAGGAAATTTTTTGTTCCTAACAATCAAAGTGGAAAAGACTTGTAATTCACATGTCATCAGAGTATGCAGAAGGCTATTGTCTCAGTAGTGGATAAAAATTAGCCCTAAACTAAATGTTGCTGTGGTGCTGTCTAAAAGACCCTAAAGAGCTTCCTCAAAAAGACCAAACTCTTTCCAAATAAATCAACTGCATCCAAGAAAAAAAAACCTCAAAAATATTTAAAATAATACAATAAGATCCAGCATACAAAAAATAAAATTTTCAATTGCTAGCATGCAAAAAAATAAAATAAAATATTAAATTAAATTAAATTAAAATATAATTTAAAAAATTACCACCCTTGCAAAAGAAACAGGTAATTACAATTTGTGTAAAAAGGAAAAAAATAATCAATTGAAACTGATCCAGAAATAATTAAGTTGATAGAATAAGTATTCCAAAACATTAAAATGTATTATAATTATATTCCAGATGTTCAAGAAAATACAGGAAAACTAGAGCGTATTAAATGGAGATATGAAAGGTGTGTAAAGAGTTCAATTGAGAATCTAGAATTCTACGGATTTTTATTTTAAATCTTAAGTTTAGAAAACCACTGGCTTGGATTTAAAAAGTTAGATTAGGGCTTCCCTGGTGGTGTAGTGGTTGAGAGTCCACCTGCTGATGCCAGAGACATAGGTTCGTGCCCTGGTCCGGGAAGATCCCACATGCCTCAGAGTGGCTAGATCCCTGAGCCATTGCCACTGAGTCTGTGTGTCTGGACCCTGTGCTCCACAGTGGGAGAGGCCACAACAGTGAGAGGCCTGCGTACCACACACACACACACAAAAGTTAGATTAGACACAGAAGAAAAGTTTAATGAATTTCAAAATATAGAAAATACTTAAAATGTAACACAGATGAAAAATAACTTAAGAAATCTGAATACAGTATCAGTTAGCTCTGAGCCTAATATATGTATAATTGGAGTAAAGATGGGAAAGGGAAGAAGGGACAGAAAAATTATTTTAAGAAACATCATCTGAAAATATTTTAAATTTAAGAAAAAAATATGTTTCAAAATGCAAAATGCTCAATGAGCCCTAAGCAAAAAAGATATCAAGAATATTGTATTGATGTACATAATAATCAAATTGGTTAAAATCAATAATAAAGAAAAAATTAGAAACAGTTAAAGGAAAAAGTCATGTTACATATAAAGGAAAAAACAAGAATAGTAGCATGTCAGAACCATGAAAGCCAAATACAGTGAAACAACATATTAAAAGTGTTGAGGGGAAAAAAAAAATCTAAGAATTTAGATTGCTCAGAAATAAAATAAAATAAAATAAAGCAAAACAAAATTATATCCATATATATTTAAGTAAAGGCAAAATAAAATTTTCAGAAATACAAAAGCCAAAATAACTTATTACCATATATTTGCACAAAATTCCATCCATTATATGTATAAAAACTTTACTGTATACCTGGAGAATGAAGATGGAAAAAGTAGATATTTTATTTATTAATTTTTTTCTACACAGTATATTATGATTTTCTCCTCTTAAACTAAAAAAATAAAGATAAATAGAATTCTAGCTATATTTAGTTAGGTCAATTTTCCTCTCTTCTTCTAGTAGTTAATGATGTGTGTTTTTTAAGTAAATATTCTTTGAGATAACAATCTTTAGAATAATAATTTTCTACACTCTTTGGAGGAAATAAGCTAATCAGTGAAAAGACTTCACTTATGTTTTAACCACTTAGGAGTAGACTGAAGCATCTGAAGCCAATCTTTGTGATGGACAAAATAAACGAGTGATGGAACTAGAGCCCTGTAAGGAGGCAGACATCTCAGTGGTGGACATCTTGCTTTTGTCACATGATGCTTTAGGATTCACCAAAACCCTGTTGATTTCCTCAAATGAAAAAAGGCAGATAACAAAAAAAATGGAGGCCACTACAAAAAAAATTCATTTTCTAAATGAAGTATTACTATTACAATGAATGCCAGTAGTATCTATACATAGAGCAACAACGACAACAAAAATCCCAGAGATGGTAAATAAGTTTTGACCAGAGGTGGGAAAGAATTTGAGGATGAGGTTGGAGGAGAAGAGAGATGTAATTTCTATTGTTTTCTTTGGTATACATTATACTCAAATAAAAATATTTTAAGTTGCCGTTTGTGCTTTAGAGATTCTTAAATTTTAGAATTATATATTAATAATTAATTGAAATAGATGTGCTAAAATTAAAGATTATCTAAACCTATTGTGCCAACAATATAACACTTTTCACTGCTCCCTAATTTTTCTGAATTTTCCTATTTTTCTTTCCTGCATATATCATATATTCTTCAAGGGAAAAAATCATGTATTATATATTTGTTTATAAACATTTCACTAGGTGTATATTTATGTATATAAATAATAATAAAGAAAGCACAACAAATGTAAGTCAAAAAACATAGGAATGAAAACATGTATACCACTTTGAAATACAGAATAATATCAATTAAGGGTTAGAAAATGAGTACTTAATTTATATATTTTCTAAAGAATATAATAGTAACTCAATCATATGGAGCATAAAATGAAGTAGCAGCCAGTCCAGCATTCCTATGATTATTTTAGGAAAAAGTCAATTTGGTGCTTAGAACTCAAAATCTGAGTAAATTATGATGATAAAAGATTTTATGGTCTTGAATTGGACAATATAAAAGTATAATATAATTTTGAATTTTGCTCAGTGTTATGAGAAAAATAGTCTAATAGTAATCTTAATAGATGTGTTTGATAAAGGACAATGAAGACAGGGACTTCAGAAGAATTGGGGAAATGCGGATGTTAAAGGACTCTAGGAAAATACTTAAAGAAGAAGATGAGATCTTGATTTGAAAGTAAAATAAGAAATTCAAAATATCTGGCTTTGATCCTAGGTTCTACATATCTGAGACACATAAACCTGAGAAATGTATTTAATCTCTCTGTTTCCTGATTTCATTATAGATACAAATATATTTTAAAATAGAATTTATTTAATAGTATTAGGAGAATTAAATGAATTATCACATGCAAACTATTTAGAGTACTGATAAACACATGGAAGTCATTTCATAAATGTTAGTCATTGTTAATATTGATTAAAGGTATTGATTAAAGGTTGCTATTTTTTAAGATTTTTTATTTGAGATAAAAACAATGGTAACTCTTACATATACAACTTGCATATGTAGTACAACTGATACTAACTCATGAAAATGGATAATTCCCATTTCCTCCAAACTATACCATTCAATGACATCACATAAATAGTTCAAAATCATCCATAGTTGGAGTATTTATACCACAGATATTGTCAAATATTACAAATAAGTATTGTTTTTTGTTTGTTTGTTTGTTTTTATTCCTTTGGAGAGTAGTTTGTTACACAAAGAAACAGGTCAGGCAACAAAGCTGCTGGGGAAGGTGAAATGATCAAGCCCACATGTTCAGTGTGGTAGGTGCCAGTGGGCTTGCAGAAGCAGTGAGAGGATGAAATCTAAAGCCCACAAAATTGAAAACTCTCAAGAGACTCAAGATGGCAGAGAAGTAGGTGGACGTAGAGTTCATCTCTCTCCACGGATGCATCAAGAATACATCTATAGATGCAACAATTCTCACAAAACACCAGCTGAAAACTAGCAGAAGACCTTGGACCTGGAAAGGACTATATAGACCTGGAAAGGACTATAACGATCCCTGCATAACTGGATAGGAAGGAGAAAGGAAGGGAGAAGGAGGAGGAGAGGAAGTAGGATGGGACCTGCATTCCAGGGCAGGGGAGCTGAAGCAAAATAGAGATTCCCTAATTTGTGGAAACCCACTCTCTGATGGAGAAACCCCCCATCAGACAGGGAAATCTACTGGGACAGAAGGGAAGCATTTGAGGCTGTTGGAGGAGGGTGAAGCAGCCTATCTGTGGCAGGTGAGACAGAATGAGAAATACACAGATGGTCTGTACCATGGCCTTATGTGCCCCAGACTGGGATATGTATTCACAGGTATTCAAGGGGGCTGGGAGCTAGTGCATGGGGCTTGGAGAACAGGCCCAGAGTAAGAACAGCTGTTGGCTGTGGGGAGACTGACTGAGGGGACAATAGGGAGGAAATCTGCAGAAGGGAATGCCTATGGAGGAAGACTGGACTGCCATGGAAGAAGGGAACTACTGCTGAATCACACACAGGGGGCAGAAAAACTATTGTAACCTTTCTTTCCCCACACTCCAGCACCTGTCAATGACAGGGTTGGCTCTTGTGTGCTGGATGCTGAGCAATAAAATAAAAGGCCTCTTAGGGCCAGCCCTCCCATGCCTGCTACCAGGTGCCAGAAAAAGCCCAGCCAGGGCTGGCCATCATGTGCCTTATTCTGGGTGTCGGAAAAGGCCCTCACTAGGGTCTTATCTCTTGTGTCCATGGCCACCAGCTTCCCTGCACATTTGGCACTGCTGGGGCTTCTGAGATCCAAGGAGTCTTACCACCTCTGTGCCTGGTCCTCACAGGACCAAGAGCTCTAAGGCAGACTCAGTACAGACTTCTGTGGGTTGGCCACACACAGAGGTGGGGATAAAACCAAAGCTGAACCCCAGGGATGGGGTGACTAATGAAGAATATTGAAAATCTTTCCATCAGCAATACAAGCTGCAGATTAGATCCCTGTAATCAGCTAGGTAGACCCTGCATATATGGAATATTTGAGTAGACAATGAGTGTTCCCACAAATGCAAATGGTCTAGCTCTAACAGCTGTGGACTTTAGAGGCAAGCACATGGAGGAATTGGGCCAGATCAGAGTCCGAGTGGTGCCCACAGCGCCCACAACAGGTCCAGAGACCATCCCAGAGGAATAGTAGAGCCTCTTGTGGAGGCAGAGGTGGGCTGTGGTTAACAGCATGTGCAAGGACATTGACAGTGTAGATCTCAGGGAAACATAATTATTACTATGAATTTTATTATGTTTTGATTCATTCTGTTGTTGGTTCTGGCTTCTTTGTTTTTGTTTCTTTTTCTTACTTTCTTTTTCCTTTGTTGTTTTAGTATTTTTTTTTAATTTATTTAGTCTTTTGGGATCTTTATGTTTTATAAGATATTTATTTTTATTTTTTTATATATTCTATTTTTACTCTGCTTTTCTGTTGTTCTCTGTTCTTTTCCCTTATTTTTTTCTTCTTTTTCTTTAATATATTTTTCTTATATTTCCATTTCTACTTTGCTTTTCTGTTGACCAGTGTTTTTTCATTTTTATTTTATTATGTTTTTTTAATCATTTGTACTAGTTAGTTCTGTTTCCTTGCTTTATTTTTCAGTTGGCACACTACTTTGGTTTTGTTTTCAGGTTATGTGTTTTTTTTAGTTTTAATTCTGTTTGATTTTGTTTTTGAGTTCTATTTGTCTGGCTGTTCTCTTGCTTTTTGTTTTATTTGGCTGTGTTTTTTGTTTCTTTTACATGTGAATGTGTTTCCTTGTTTCTGTTTTTTGTTTGCTTGATTTTGGTTTCACCATTTCTCTGGGGCTTTGCCTTTTTTTTTCTTTCTTTAGAATATTTTCTTTTAAAAATATTTCTACTTCTACTTTGCTTTTCTGTTCTGTCTTCTTTCCCTTTTCTCTTTTTCTTTATTTAAAAAAAATTTTTTTTTGGTTTGTTTTGTTTCTTTGCTTCATTCTTCAATTGGAATTCTGCTTTTGTTTTGTTTTTGGTTCTATGTTTTTGTCAGATTTCTTTTTAATTGTTTGATTTTGTTCTTGGGTTCTTTGGTTTTTCTCTTGCTTTTTGATTTATTTGGTTTTGTATTTGTTTATTTTGTGTGTGTGCATGTTTCCTTGTTTCTGTTTCTGTTTGTTTGATTTTACTTTTTACCATTTGTTGGGGTTTTGTTAGTTTTTTTTTTTTTAATCCCCCTATTGTTAAGACGAGTGATTTGCAGGGTCTTGGCCCCTTAACCAGAGGTCAGGCCTGAGGCTTTGGGGTGGGGGCACCAAGTCCAGGACTCTAGACCACTAGAGAATTTCTATCCCCAGGGGAGATTATTCGCCAAGACCTCTCATGGAGGTCTCTAAATGAATCCAAGAGCCGGCTCCAGCTAACTGCCAACAGCTCCCAGAACTGGATGCTTCACACCAGACAACAAACAAAACAGGAAAACAAATTCACCCAACAGCCCACAGGCTATCTAAAGGCATACTAAGCTCACAGACACCCCCAAACACACCACCTGACTTGGCCCTGCTCATTAGAGGGAAAAGACTCAGCTCCACCCATCATAATGCAGGCAAAAGTCCCTCTCCCATTAGGAAGCCTACACAAGCCACTGGGCAAAACTCACCACCAGAGGCAGAGCACAGAAGAAACAGGAACTATGATCCTGCAGGCTGGGAAAAGGAGACATCAAATACTGTAAACTAGACAAAATGATAAGACAGAGAAATATATTACAGGCAAACGAGCAAGATAAAAACCCACAAGACCAAATAAATGAAGAGGACATAGGCAAAATTACTGAAAAAGAATTCAGAGTAATGATAGTAAAGATGATCCAAAATCTTGGAAATAGAATAGAGGAAATACCAGAAATGTTTAACAAGGACTTAGAAAAACTAAAGAGCAAAAAAACAATAATGAACAACACAATAACTGAAATTAAAAATACTCTAGAAGGAATCAAAGGCACAGAGATAAATCCACACACATATGGTCACCTTATCTTTGACAAAGGAGGCAAGAATATACAATGGAGAAAAGACAACCTCTTCAATAAGTGGTGCTGAGCAAACAAGACAGCTACATGTAAAAGAATGAAATTAGAACACTTCCTAGCACCATACACAAAAATAAAATCAGAATGGATCAAAGACTTAAAGGTAAGGCTAGACACCATAAAACTCTTAGAGAAAAACATACACAGAACACTGTATGACATAAATCACAGCAAGATCCTTTCTTACCCACCTCCTAGAGTAATGGAAATAAAATAAAAAATAAACAAATGGAATGTAATAAAACTTAAAAACTTTTACACAACAAAGGAAACCGTAAATGAGACAAAAAGACAACCCTCAGAAGGGGAGAAAATATTTGAAAATGAAGCAACTGACAAAGGAATAATCTCTACAATTTACCAGCAGCTCATGCAGCTCAATATTAAAAAAACAAACAACGTAATCCAAAAATGGTCAGAAGACCTAAATAGACATTTCTGCAAAGTAGACATACAGATTGCCAACAAACACATGAAAGGATGCTCAACATCACTAATCATTAGAGAAATGAAAATCAAAATCACAATGAGGTAGCATCTCACACCAGTCAGAATGGCCATCATCAAAGAATCTAGAAACAATACATGCTGGAGTGGGTGTGGAGAAAAAGGATCTTCCTGCCCTCTTTGTGGGAATATCAATTGATACAGCTACTATGGAGAACAGTATGGAGGTTCCTTAAAAAACTAAAAATAGAAATACTGTATGACCCAGCAATCCCACTACTGGGCATATACCCAGAGAAAACCATAATTCAAAAAGATACATGTTCTACAATGTCCATTGCCACACTATTTACAATAGCCTGGACATGAAAGCAACCTAAATGTCCATTGACAGATGAATAGATAAAGAAGATGTGGCATATATATATATATATAATGGAATATTACTCAGCCACAAAAGGGAATGATATTGAGTTATTTGTAATGAGGTGGATGGACCTAGAGTCTGTCATACAGAGTGAAGTAAGTCAGAAAGAGAAAAACAAATACCAGATGCTAATGTACATATATGGAATGTAAAACAAAAGGTACTGATGAACCTAGTGGCAGGGAAGGAACAAAGATGCAGGCATAGAGAACACACTTGAGGACAGAGAGGGGGAAGGGGAAGCTGGGACAAAGTGAGAGAGTAGCATCAATATGTATATATATATATATATATATATATATATGTATATATATACATCACCTAATGTAAAATGGATGGCTAGTGGGAAGATACTGCATAGCACAAGGAGATCACCTCGATGCTTTGTGATGACCTAGAGGGGTGGGAAATGGATGGTGAGAGGGAGGCTCAAGAGGGAAGGCATATGAGGATATATCTATACATATAGCTGACTCACTTTGCTGTACAGCAGAAAACTAACACAGCATTGTAAAGCAATTATACTCCAATAAAGATATAAAAACAAACAAACAAACAAACAAAAAAACTCTCTTAAACTCACACCAAACAGTTATGTCTTATGCATTTTGTGGCATTGAAAAATGATTACTTTTTCTGATTAATAAAAAAATGAAAATTAAAGTAAAAAAACAAAACAAAACAGAAACTATGCCTCTGCACTTATTATATAATGGTATTTACTTTTTTATATTGAAACCTTGGATATGATTCTTAATATATGCCATGCAATGTTCTAAGTACTTACAAATATTAGCTCATAAAATCCTATGAAATAGGTAATATAGGTAGAAAGGTCAAATGTTAGTAATTGTTGTGGTTAGTTTTACTCATGGAACTTAAAATATAATTGAGTAAAATGCTATGAAACCATATTTTGTTTTCATTTAAACCTTGAAATGTTGAAGATGAGATGTCTAAGATGAAACTTGAATTTCCTAGCTCTGGAGAGAATCATGCTTGCTTTGCCATGGCATTTCACCAATCATAGAAAGTAGCTGCTGTTATTTATAATTTTCTTTGTTTTTCCACTAGTAAGATATTGATTTAGCTGACAGAATTTTCTTCATCTCTTAATCAGAAAGAACAGAATCCTGGGCTTCCCTGGTGGCGCAGTGGTTGAGAGTCCACCTGCCGATGCAGGGGACACGGGTTCATGCCCTGGTCCGGGAAGATCCCACATGCCGCAGAGCGGCTAGGCCCGTGAGACATGGCCACTGAGCCTGCGCGTCCGGAGCCTATGCTCCTCAACAGGAGAGGCCACAACAGTGAGAGGCCCGTGTACCGCAAAAAAAAAAAAAAAGGAATGAAAGAACAGCATCCTTATGAGAACTATAAAGTTTGTATAGAGAGATGACATAAAGGGTCGAAAAGCTGCCTTAGATTTTGAGAGCTATGATGTTTGCTCTGTGGATTAACATGGTTAATGCTCAAAATTTAGTGTCCCTGCTGAGTTTCACATGCTGATATCAGTATGAGATACAGTCTCTAAAGCTGACTTTTTAAATTATGGCCTTAGCCATTATAAGCCTGCTACAAAAAAAAAAAAAAAAAAAGTGGCTTTAGGATTATTTTCGAATTTAATTTCTTTCCCCAAGGTACGAATCTCTTTCATTTAACATGTGTTTATGAATATGTTTTATCTGTTCAATAATGGGGTGAAAAAATATTTTTATATAAAAAATATATTTTAACTAGTTTTCTGGTCTCAAAGCCAAGAGTTTAGAGGGGAAGATTGTGGATTAAAAAAACATTAGAAGATTATATGAGAAAATAATGTGAGCTCAGTTAATATGATACAGGTATACACAGAAAGGAGCTCATTAAGAATTAACATCTACTAGGCACTTGGCATAAAGTGTATAAGACATTTATACTGAAGATTAATAATAAGACTGACCTCTGGCTTTGAGAAATTTAAATATTGGCATGTACATTAAATTGAAGTTAATGTTCCTAAAACATTTCCTCCCCGATAATACACATGCCATTTTACCTGGGTAGGAGTTGTCAACAATTATTTACTCTCTAAAACAGATCAGAAAGGGTTCATAATCCTTAGCAAGGACTTTTTCTCTTGCCCTAATAAAATGCAATTTTATCCAGAACTCTAGCCAAGGGAATGGGTATTCTACCCCAAGCCTGAATTTGTGAATCACTTCACTACTGTTAATCATGCTTCTTCCTCTAGCTTCCTATTCATCCAGATACTCAAATCAAAACTCAAAATTTACCCTGGATTCCTCTCTTGCCTTGAGTATTCAATTAACACAATTTGTTAGCTCTGACCTCAAAATGAATCCTGATTTCATCTGTGAGTCACTACCTCCAGTTCTCATACCTTAGTAGACAGCACCAGTGTGTATTCTCTGGGCTACCAAAGAGCTACCACACTGGATGCTTTATTATTGCTCTTGTATCCCACCCTCAACAATTAATATTCCACATGTCATTTAAAACAATCCTTTTTTGGTAGATATTGAATCCAATACCTTTAACAAGAACAATGGGACTCTGCATGATCTATCCTCTATTTACCTCTCCCTCCTCATCTGTAACCACTCACCTTTCCCTAGCCCTATATGGTCTAGTAACAATACAATTCCTTGGTTTGTCAGGTATGTCAAGTTTGTTCCTCCATTTGAGTTTTCCTCCAGCTGTTCCCTTTGCCTGGAATGCTCCTGCTTCACCCTTTCTCATGGATGGCTGTTTCCTATCATTCAAGCCTCTACTCAAGTCAACTGTGGCCTCCTCCACAGGTGCTCCCTGACCGTCTAACTCTTATCCCTCTGCCTGATTTTTTTCCTCATAGCATTTATTGCTGTCTGAAATTTTATTTTTTTTCTTTTTATATTATTATATTTGTCACTTTCAAGTAGGTATTCTGTTGGTCTTATTTGTTGCTATAACACCAGCATCTAAAGGTAAACAGATTTATAGTATGTTAAAGATTGAAAAACTAAATAAACACTGATTAAGAGACAAACCAGCCATCAACTCACTTGGTAGACTATGGTAACTTGCAATGAAATAAAGACAGTTGGTTTTGAACCTCAGGCCACAAAATTCAAAATATCTATTTCTAGATAGTTTTTCACAATATATTCTATTACATTCTAAATGGCAAGGGAAGAAAACACTGAATCTATTGTTCAACTTTCACATCATTATTGTTTAGTTTTAAATTCCGTATAATTGCTTATCCCTATAAAGAAAATTAAGTTGCCAGATTCATTGAATATGAATACAGACACCAAGTAAAATTTGGATTCATATGAAAAACAGATGTTGTTTAGTATAAGTATACCCAAACATTGCATGGTGTATGTGTACCAAAATTGTTCATTAATTATCATAAATAATTATTTCATAAATTATTTTTTGTTTATGAAATTCCAATTGAACTGGATATTCACTATTTTATCTGGCAACCCTATTATAAACACACTTTTAAAACTGATATGCTTCTATGGAATTCATTCTTTACACAAAAATCTCTGAGTATGTAGCCTGCATAACTAAGAAATCTCTGAATTAGAAAACATATGGTAAAAGCACAGTCTTTGCCATTAAGGACCTCACATGCTAGTCAGGAATGTTCACAAAATGTCAAGGTGACTCAAATATTTCATGCCTTCTAAATGTGCTAAGTACTTTGCAAAGAAAATAAAGAGTGGTTGTATTTTTAATGTGATTTTCAGGAGTGAACACCATGAACGTGTAGAAAAATTAGGAAAGCCTTCTTGGATAACACAGAACTTTAAAATGATTTTTTTAAATAATGAACATAATTTGACAAAGATAAGAGTGGCAGTTTTAGGCACAACATTAATACAGGAATATTGCGCATGGTATATTTGTACAACAGTTTCTTTTGGAAAGAGGTTTAGGTTGTATAACACTGGAGATGTAGGTCTGGGGACAGTAATAAGAACCAAATTGTTAGGCCTCTTAATGATAGGTGTAGAAGTGTGAGATTTGGCATTGGGACAATTAGCATCTACCAGAAAATTTCTGTAAATTGAAAGCAAATGATAACACATTAGGAAACTTTCTTCTGATGGTAATGTTTAGAGATGAGTTGTAGAATAGGAAAAGATAAAACAAGCTACTTCAATAATTTTAGCTTGAGATAAAGGGAGGGCAATAGTAGGAAGTTTATATTGTATGATGCAGTAGTGTTGGAGGTCAATTCCACCTAGGGATTGGCAAAGAGAACAAGAAAGTTATTTCCAAAGCTTTGCACTTAGTGGATCAAAAGAATTATAGTGCCACCTATAGATGTGAGATATCTAATTTTGGAGGAAAGATAATCAGTCCAATTTTAGTTAATTTGAATTTAATAATATTTGGTGTCTGGGCCAGAAATGTTGAGGTCTTCTTTTTTCACATGCAGCCAAAGTAGTGAAATTAGGTATCTCCTGTAATGTAGACAATGTAATGCAGGGTTAAAAACTGAGTTCAATACAGTACCCAGCAATGGAGAAGAAGGAAGGCAAAGAAGCCAGTGGAAGATGCAGTGACTAGGAGTAAATGGGTGCGTACATTGGAAATATAAGCAATAATATTCAAACTTAGAGGGTCAGTGACCCATTAAGGAAACCGATATAAGCTATAAAACTCTCCCCAGGAAAGAAATGTGTAAATGTTTACACATGAAAATCTTGTACATGCATTTTATGTGTCTACTGACATCTATAATTGTTTTCACAAATGAAGGGTCATTCCCTACTCTAGAAAGAGCTGAGTAAAAATGTAGAGGAAGATCCTTCAAGAAAACAGAAGTGAATGGGGCTAAGAATAACAATTGGAAAAAATACCACCTCTTTGAGAAATGGGTTAGAAGCAGGATATGGACTTGAGGCTACAAATTAAGATCAAAAGAAACAAATGGAATGTCAGACATACAAATAAATAAACAAATAAATGTGTAAAATATCCCAACATTCAGATCCTGAGGAAAAAAATGAAGTTAGGAATCAAGTAAGGCATTTCCTTGATATCAGGCAAAGATTCAAAAGTCTAAGAGAAACCCAATCTTGAGCTTTAGGTGAGGCTGTGAATATTTCAGAGTCAAGTGTGCAACCAGAAAAGTAAAAGCATGTGTCACATGCCTGATGTGCATCTAAGATGGATTTTGCTGGGGTGATGCAATCTTTTATGGCAGTAGAATCCACATGCTGACTTCCAAAGCAAAAAGAAAAGTGTGTTCCACCATAGAGGAGATTAAGCCAAGATTAAAATTTACTCCTCAAAGTCCCAGCAGATATGTGAACATAAAATGTAATTTTCCATGGATATATGTTGGCCTTGGGAGAAATAATACAAATGTGATTATCCCCTTTCATAAAGATAAGAACAAAAGATTGTAGCAGCCTTCCTTGGGGATTGAATGAAGTAGATGTGAAGATGATCAGATGATTGCTTATTGCATGGAGCACATAATTTAGCTCTTAAGCTGTCTTTTATTGATCATCTCATTTTATAGTACACACTTATTAGAGGCAGGGATCATATAAATAGTTTGAAAACTTATCCCTGTAGTACCTAGAAGTCATGCACATATAGTAAAGTATGTTCAATAAATATGAAATGATTAACATAATTGAACGATAAGTTAATTATTATTTATTAACTATGACCCAGATTGTCATTATTTTACTAATTGATGATTTGCTTGAAATATTTTCAGAAATACATTTAAATAACCGAGATTTAAGAAGGAAAATCCAACACTAAAACATAGTTCCAAAATAAAAATTTAAAAATCATTTTGTAAAGCTTCAAACTTGAGGATACATTTGTGGAATTATATTTGTTTTAATCAAATTTTATAGCCAAACATGTTTAATATTCTGTTTATAAAAGACATATATTAATTTTATTTCATGCAGAAGAAAACAATATCATGTACTTCAATATCATCAAAATATAACAATTCTCAGATTTTTTATTGTTGGTAAAATTGCATTAAGTATTTAAAAAGAAATTCACTGCTTTGTGCTGATCTGAGATGAAAATGGTTTATAATGGACATAGACTTACCATGCTACTTTTTAAAGTAATTAGTCTCCATAGTTCCTGTGAATTTTTAATGTGAAAATCACATTTATGTGAACATGAAGGGAAATAATTATTTTCTTTACAGAGAATACCTTACGATTGAAAGGAAAATTCTGATCTCTTATATTAGTCTTTCTTTTAAAATTGCTAAGGTCACTTTAACTAAGGGACCTCTCAGCCAGTAGCAGTGGTATACTTCACATTCAGTAATTTTTTACTTCTATTTTACTTCAGCACTCTCATCATTTGCCTAAAGTGATGAGAAAAAAAATAAATAAAATAATAGGTTAACTCTCACTTTCCTGAAACCAGACATTCCTAGCTTAAGCAGGCTTCATAGGATATATATGGCATTATCTTCTTGGGCACTCTGTGTGTCAAAACCAGCACAAAACTTTCTGATAGTTGCTATGGTGATTGCCTTTTTTTTAAAAAAAGTGAGTTACAGATTAAAAACCTTCATAAAACATACATACATGGTTAGCACATAAACTGCAGTTGCCTGCAGCTATAGCAATTTAAACACCACTTTCTGAAACGTTTTTAAAAACTTCACTTCTGAAAAGCACATCTAATAATAAACACAAGTTGCTTGCCCCCCTTGTCTGTTAAGGTCAATGCATTTTCCTCAGGGGAGAATCATCCTCGCCAGGTTCCAAAGGAAATTATAGACAGAAAGCAAGAAAGGCTGCACAAGCGGAGTTGTCATACCTTCTCAGACTCTGAGGGCTCCCTACCTTCCACTATCTCCTGAGGGCAATACAGGAACACTGTCCCTCTGCATTTTCAGGTGTCACTTAGAAATGTAGAAGCATTTATGTATTTCAATAATTGAATACTTGGTCTGATGATATGCAAAAATTATGAGTTATTCTAGAAGTACTTATGTATCACATTATTGCTTGAATCTTCATAAACATTGTATTAAATGTTAATTGTATCAATCTTTTACATCAGCGAGCCAAAGATTTGTGACAACTTTGTATCAATTTTTGTTTTTTTTCTAAATTTTTAAAAAAATTATTTATTTTACTTATTTATTTTTGGCTGTGTTTGTTGGATCTTTGTTACTGTGCACAGGCTTTCTGTTGCAGCAAGCGGGCACTACTCTTCATTGTGGTGCACAGGCTTCTCATCATGGTGGTTTCTCTCATGGTGGTTGCAGAGCACGGGCTCTAGGTGCATGGGCTTCAGTAGTTGTGGTGCGAGGGCTTCAGTAGTTGTGGCATGCAGGTTCAGTAGTTGTAGTTTGTGGGTTCTAGAGTGCAGGCTTTGTTGTTGTGGTGCACGGGCTTAGTTGCTCCATGGCATGTGGGATATTCCCAGACCAGGGCTCGAACTCATGTCCCCTGCATTGGCAGGTGGATTCTTAACTGTTGCACCACAAGGGAAGCCCTTAGTTTGTATTTAAAATAGAAAAATTATATATATATATATATATATATATATATATATATATATATATTAGAAGGGTTAGACTTTGTAATACACTTTTATGGCTATACATTGACTTTTGTGTTCTTTTACATTTTCTTTTCTGTATTTCTCTCTCTACCTACACCAAATGTTGCACAAAGTGTACACATGTTATTCATTCTTCTGCACTAACTCCGTAAAATATTACATTACTTATAAAACAGAACTCTGTTGCATTTCTCATATCTGGACTTTCTTCAGCAGAAAGTTACTCCACTGTTTCTTCTAGTGAGTTATCTTGTTTCTGCCAAGCTTTACTCTATTCTCATTTTCTAAGGTGAAAAGAGCTAGTGTGAAATTCAGAGACATCACCTGCTGAGGGTTGGCAGTCTTACTCTCTTAACATCATGGCTCTTAAATGTATATCTAAATCCTATAATTTCAACTTTTACCAAAAATGAATTAAACTAAAAATATATACTAGTCACATCATTTTAAAAATGTAGTCAATAGCAGCCTTTACTATCTTATGACAGTATCTACTCTCTATATTTCATACCTCCCTGATTGCCTCACACTTTGCCCCAAACTTACCTTACAAAATCACTGTGAAGACTAAACATGACTATATATGTGAGGAATATTCTTCCACCTGTAAATTATTTAAAATTGCTATCCACATGTTCTTAGGTGGTACAGATAAAATGCAGAGAAATGGGGTAAATGTGGAAATGCCATGGCCAAATCACCCTTAAAAGCATTTGCTGCTCATCTATAGCATACTGCTGCCATTACTAATGTCATTTCAATAATCAATGAACTATGATGCTACCTAGTTTAAAAAGAGAAATGATTATTTGCATTTTCATATGCTGAAACCTTTCTCTTATGGCAAGAACATGCAGGTTCCATGACAGGAGGGCTCAAGTGTGAGTTATGAAATCTGGATTGTTCAGTAGTAAGGATTGTTTCAATTTCATCACTTCACATATACTGCCATAATTAACACACTGATGAAGATGTCTAATTTTTGTAATAGTTCTTTCCAGCACAAATTTTTTTTTATGTGAATTCATATGTAGTCAACCTTTAAAAATGTTAACGTGTTGCAAGCATTTTGAGATCCCCAGGTGAAAGTAACAAACCATACATCTGTGCTCCAAGTGTATTTTAATTATAAACACACTTTATAGAACTTAAGAAAATAATTTCCTTAATGGTCAGTGTTAATACAAATTTGGTATATACCAATATTCCTGATGTTAAATCAGTTGTGAGAATGGAGCAGAGGTCCTCTGGTTTCTCAACTATCTATGTCTACATCTTTCTTTGAGAAAGGAATCATTTGTGACATATTCGGGTTGCTCACATAACTTTACCAAAAATATGGCATATTCACAATTCACTTTTTTTTTAATTCATTCTTATTCCCAGGATGAGCCATCAGAGCAAAAAGTTGGCAGTTCAATGTTATCTTGTCTCCTATTTTTGTATGTTCTGTTAAAAACAAATGTCCTTAATTGACTTGTGATAGTAGCAAATTAATTCTAGAATGTCAGAAATATCTAAGAGATGGTTGTGTGGATCCCATTCCTCTTAGACCCACTCAGAGCTACAGCTGTCCAGGGTTACATGTAATGTCTGTAGCCCTATTTTCTGTTAGCTGGCTATTTTGATGATGAATATGTGTGCAGGTAACTTCTCTGAGAATTTAGTTTCTTTTGAATGTCCTCTATTTTGAATGAACAGTCCTCTGTATCTTCACAGAATACTAATAGGTTTTATTCAAAAGGTGACCCCATGAAAAGATTCAAAATGTCTCTATTGATGATTGCTCCCTTTTTCTCTATCTGACTTGGATCTGATATGTAGAGCTGGAGACTGTAAAATAGCATATTGTGAATAAAAACAACCTTATACACGCTAGTCGATTTTGCTTTATTCCCCTCAAAATCATATATGCAATTTCTAGTGGCCCTTGCTTGAAGAATGAGAGAACAATTTTACACAAACAATAAAAATGTAGTGAATAAATGTCTTGGTAGGAATTCTTTTGAGAAGCTATATGCTTTTAAGATTGCAAATATATAAAAATATTATTTTTCTCCTCTATAAATATAAGATCTATGAAATTAACAAATAAAATTTAAACATGTTAGTAACTAATACATAATACTGATCATAGCTTAAAATTGATGAAATTACATGTGATTATGTAAATTATATAATTTTCTATATATGATATGCCTGAATAGTCCTGTTGTAACAAATTATATGTATAAAAAAATCGTATTTCAAGTATACAACATAAATGTATAAATAGTAGCATAGTTAGAGAAAATGCCCTGGGCCTTTTTCTCCCAGCTTTGGATTCTATTCACTAGAACTTCAAATACAGATATCTCTGATTAAAATTTTTTAAAACTACTAATTTACATATCTGACCTGTACTGGATTTTTATTCAGTTGCCTAATCAACATATTTATCTTACTTTAATTTCATAAAATCAGCCCCCATTCTATTATCTTACTTTGTTTGTTCTTCTAGGATTCTAAGAAAACTGTCAGTGAAAGAAAATACATATCTTTATTTTTTATAAAGAATTGTCTACCATTTCTTCTAGACCGATCCTTCCATAAAACAATATATTAGTTTTTCTTTTTGAAGCTACATTGTTTTCGTTGAAGTGGCCATTTACATAATTATCTTAGCATGCAGAAGTCATTTAGACTTTCAACCCCACAAAGTGGATTTTTCTTTTCTTTCTTTTTTTTTTTTTTATTCCTATTTACTGGTTTAGGCACTTGTGAATTGAAGAGAGTCCAGGCCATGACTTTCAGGGACATAGAATTACAAATTCGATAGTAGGTAAATTGATTATGCCTTATAAGTAAACTCAGAGTTCCTACCATAACAGATAGCCAACTGGCACCTATCAATCTGTCACACTGAAAAAAGTTTTTTAAAAAATATGAATATTTTGACAAACATTTGAATTTGGATACTCGTGGAAAAATTTGTGTAACTGACATATCAACTATGGTCTCCCCAGAAAGTACTATGGATTTGTAAGTATCTACAGGCAAATATACTATTCAGTATTTACTGTTTCCTACCTAGGAACAATCCATACACATAATTTGAGAAGAAATGTGAGTTGATTAAATTCATGAACTGAAAGTGGGCATGGTCACTCCATTCAGTGGATGAAACTCAACTCTGGGACTATTGCAGATTAGAGAGAGACAATGTCTCTTCAGGGACATGAACCATGGAATCAAATTGTGGTTGCTGATTGAACTGTCTGGGTGACTCATAGATGCCCACAGAAAGGACCTCCACACTGATGAGACAAACTGGCATCAGGCTCTTAACAGTGTCTGTATTGCTTGGACTACCAGATTGTTGCATAAATCCACTACACCAGTCATGGCAACATGCTCACATTGTGGACTAGGCACTAAAAAATACTTAAAGCAAGCCAAAGCAAACCAAAACAGAACAGACTCTTTCTGATGCAGAGGCTATAACTGCATGCCAAATTTGTAATTCCCACCAAAAGCTGCAAGATGGGAAAGGAAACATCCTATGGATCATGGTCTCCTGTTAATTCTGACAGATTGACTACATCTGGCTATTGACGAGCATTGGTGCCATCTGTGGCATTTCCAGTATTGATTTTTGCCCAGTTTCTGTTTCTCTTCCTGCCGTACTGATAGGGTCATTGCAATTAATATGGGTCATGTGTTCAGCATTCCAGACTGATGGCAGTTTTTCAATCTGTGACTTTTATGGCAGAAACTACTCAAAAAGCTGATAGTCTACCTCTACTTTTCTCCTGTCCTCCTGGTACACACATCTTGGTAAGGTAGTTTGGTCATTAAATGCAACTATTCCCAGGAAGGGATGACTTTTTCTTGTCTACTTAAGTACTGAGATGGACAAAGTGGAGGTCGCAGGGGATGCTATATAGATGTTTTTTGAATATTCAAGATTCTACCTTAAATATTCCTGGTCTTCAAGCATCTTTCTTTTCCCTAGTGGACATCCAGAGAGGCTGGGCTGGTATTCAGTCTGAGTGGTAACCAGACTAAAGGGGAATTAGACATTCAAATTTAATTCTGATCCATCCACCTGAGTTTGTGGATTGACATGATTTTAGATCATAAGGATAAGGACTACTGCCCTGAATACACTACCCTGGGAGGGCCACTCAACAACAACAATAACAATAACAGAGATAGATTAGGTAGTTATGATATATTCACCCTTATTAAAACCAAAGTATTCCCAGAAGATGGTAGTTAAGTGAACTCTGAAATCAAGGAAGAATTTATCATTTTTCTGTTTACACATCTGAATTTTAAACAGGCAATTTTAATAGAAAATACAAATGGATAGCTGCTAAAAGGTCTTGATCTATTTTATACTGTTTTCATATCCATCCAAGTTCAACTGTCCATGCATATATTTAAAGTTTTCTTAGTAATCCATTCATTCTGATTTTTCTAACCAAGTTTTGACAATTTTACATCTCTTGAGGATATAACTAATTCATATAGATAAAATAATTTTGAATTGTAATATCTTAGAGCAATTCTAAGTTATTTAGTGAAACCCTGTCTTTTGTTATGAGGGATGGATAAGTCCTTAGCTAGATTTTGCAAATCTGACCTTCACCAAATTTCTAAAATAGAGAACTAATGGAGCTGGGCATTTTCTCCACCCAGGATAAATATTAGGAGAAATACTGACCAGTGACAGGGGAGTGTTTAGATAGAGGTTGTCATGGAAAGGACAAAAATGTTTGGAAAAGGTACAGGAGGAGGGAGAGCAGAGTAAGAGGGAAGAGGAAGTCCATGTAAAAGAGTACAGTAGGGATATCAATTTGCAGTTGGGCTGGAAGAGGGAGAGAAAACAAATTCTACACTTTTATTAGCCTTTTCTAAATAAATTCTTAATGGAAGTAATTTTAGGGTTTTCATATATTTTTGCAGTTTCTTCATACCAATCAAAAAATGCTGACCATTGAATACTTAGAATCTTTGAATCCTTTTATTCTAAGCTATCACACAGAGTGCTTATTTATGTACCAAATTTAGTAACACAGTGTGATTTGTAAAGTAATGTTTACACATGTAATAAGGTAAGCAACAAACTGGAGACATGTTGAATGGCAGATGATTGCTCATACTCAAACGACAAGAATGAACAAGAGACAGTCACATACAGAGGGTCTTGTCCCTGTGCTCCTGCATCATCTATGAGACTCCTGAACAGTGAAACAAAATGAATCAAAGATTGTCCCAAACACACTTAAGACAGAAGAATAAAGGCTTATGTGGTGCATCAGTGTAAAAAGAGAAGGGCACTAGTTTGTTAGGAACAGAATTTACTCAGGTGTGTAGTCAATGGGACTCTGAGGAGGGGAGCCATCAAGGACTACTTGACAGGATCTGTCCTCTTTGAGTGTCCTGGGCTGAGCAGAAGGGGTCCAGTCCTGATTCAAGGCACAACACATGAAACTGAAGAAAATCAACTAGAGTATCACTAAGAATAAATCTTTATTTAAAATCCCAGGCATGAGAAGGTCCTGAAAGAATGTTTTGGTTTTTGTTGGGGGAGAGGCTTTTTCTAAAAGAGTGAGTTGAAAATTCAGTTTGCTTCAGAAATAGAGGGCTAAAAAATGTATTCTGAAAATGAAGAAACTGTTCTTGAGATTTTGTAGCCACCCAGTTGAGAAGCTTGGGTTTATCAGTGTGGGTGGGGAGGAGCAGTTTGGGGGAGTAAGTTCTTCAGGGTCTCTTACATAATTTTTTAATAGTAGAGGCATGAGAATTAGAACCAGTTTTAAGGAATTGGATTTAGTTTAAATGTTCAGGGATGATTCAAAATAAATCATTTTTTAAAGCATTAATTCTTTCTAACAAAGAAATCTCTTTGGAAAATATTAGGTTTACTTTTTTATTTTCTTTCGTGATATTTATTTGCTTTTTTTTTTCTTTTACTTTTCTAGAACTCATTCTGTAATAGTAATTTTTCCTAGATGCTGTAATATTTATATTAATATCTTACTCCTTCTGAGTGATCTCAGCTACTTCCAATACTTCAACTAGTCTAAATCATTTTGAATTCTTTGTTCCTAGAATATATTTTCTTCTCTCTTCTATCAGCAAAGTCAGACTCATGCCTCAACATTTTTACTATAATTCTTTAGAGTGTTAAGCATACTAAATTGCTCTAAACTCTTTACATGTTCATCTTCATTCTACTGTCAACTATTTGAGAACAGCATTCATATTTTATCAGTTTAAGGGTTCCAACATTTAGCATGTATCTGAAACATAGAATATCTTTAACAAATATTGGTGATGATTAGTCTTTAAAAATTTAGTCAAATGCCATTTCCTCTATGAAAGCCTTAACTTGGTTGTTTCAGGAAGGATTCCTTTGGTAACAATCAAGTGATAACTTGGTATAACAGATCAAAACAGAAACAAAATACCAAGTAGTACAAGAGGGCATATGAACTTCAAGCAGGGGTGAATCAGGGGTTTGAATGTACTTATGACTCGCTGCACCTCACAACTCTTCTTTCTTTTTTTGTTTGACTTCCTCTACACAGATTGATAACATGGAGTTTCACAACACCCAAAACTTGTAAGTTCCAACTTCATATTAACAAGGGATTCAAGTTCACTCTCAGTAGTTCCAAGTTAAAAAAAAAAAAAAAATCCTAAAGAAGCATGTTAATTAAGTTACATCAATCAAGTGTCTACTTAGGAGCAGGTGTGTACTGGGCATATATATATATATATATATATATATATATATATATATATTAAAGTAATTATGTTGACCTCACTTCTCAAATACAATAATTTCTTTCCTATGGGTTCATGTTGAAATTTCATTTTCTTTATTAAATCACTAATTATATCTCTTTGTAAGTTTCCCCTGTACATGATTATATTGCCTATAGTTTTATATTCCTTAAGTTCAAGTATATAAGCATGATACAATTTTTATTCATTATACTATATTACTGAGTACTTCAAGTATACAAAATCAGATTCATTACTGTGTAAAAAAGGAGTTAACTCATCAGGCCTGGGTTGCCCAAGTCCCCCACATTCCAAAGACAGGCTTGCCTTCAGGAGGGCTGGCCCTTAACCAGATCCTAGGAGATAACCTCCAAGCCTGGGGAATGTCCTGCCTGATAAAAGTATTTTGGGTTGCCTGAGGTCCTGGACCATGGTAATTCTGTTTGATCTCTGTGGTGCTAGAGACTGAGTTGTGGGTACTGCATGCCTACGTGACTGATCCCCAATAAAAATCTTGGACACCAAGGACTAGGTGAGCTTCCCTGGCTGGCAATACTTCACAAGAGTTGTCACACATTGCTGTTGGGAGAATTGAGTGTATCTCCACACCACACTATTTAAAGGGAACACCTGGAAGCTTGTGCCTGATTTCTTCTGGACTTTGTCTATGTGTGTTTTCCCTTTGCTAATTTTCACTACATCCTTTCTCTGTAATAATGCATAAGCATGAATCTAATGAATTTCTAAGCTCTGTCAATCCTTCTAGCAAGTCATTGAGCTTGAGAGTTGTCCTTGGGAGCCCCAACACAATTATAAGGCTTTTTTAGTAAAGCATACACATTAACTAGCTCACCCATGGACTAATTTTTTTCTTTGTTTCTCTTTTATTTTGGTCCTCCATTAGTATTTTTTAATTTTATTTTTTAAATAAATTTTTAAATTTACAATAATTTTATTTTTACAGAAATGTCACAAACATAGTACACAGAATTCCTGTATTCCCCTCACTTACTTTTTCTTAATGTTAATACCCTCCATCACATTTTTATGTTTGTAACAAAATGAAACACACATTGATGCATTATTATTAATTAAACTGAACCCTTTATTCGGAATTCACAAGTTTTCCCCCAGTGTTCCTTTTCTGTTCTAGAATTTCATCCAGGTACCACATTACATTTAGCTATTATGCTTTCCTAACTGCATCGCCTCTATTCAGTTTCTCAGACTCCCGTTATCCTTAATGACCTTGATTGTTTTGTGTAATACAGTTTTAGATTTCAATAATGTTCCTCAATATTATGGACTAAATTGTTCCCTTCAAATTCATATGTTGAAGCTTTAACATCCTATGCAACTTTACGTGGTAATAAGGTTTTGAATTAGGTAATTAAGATTAAATGAGGTCATAAGGGTGGGGCCCTATTTTGATGGGATTTGTGTCCTTATAAGAAGAGGATCAGACACCAGAGATTGCTCTCTCTGTGTTCTCTCACAGAGGAAAGACTATGTGAGGACACAGTGGCCATCTGTAAGCCAGGAAGAGAAATATCACCAGAAACTACCCTGTGGGCATGTAGATCTTGGACTTCCAGCCTCCAGAATTGTCAGAAAATAAATGTTTATTATTTAAGTCATGGAGCATGTGGTATTTTGTATTGGTAGCCTGAGTGGGCTAATACACTCAATTTAGGTTTGTCTGCTGTTTTTCTCATGTTTAGACTGAGTTCACTGGGTTTTAAGAGGAAAATCACAGAGGTGAAATGTCTTTTCCTTACATCATATCAAGGGTACATACTATCAACATGATGTAATTGATTATGTTAACCTTGATCACCCGGCAGAGTTAGTATTTGTCAGGTTTCTTCATTGTAAATTTACTTTTTCCCCTCCTCTCTCCTCTACACGCTATTCTTTGGCAACAAGTTCACTAAGTACATCCCACATTCAAGTTGTTGGGAGATTTTAGCTCCCCTCCTGGAGGGAGGAGTAGCTACATAAATTATTTGGAATCTTCTATACAGGAGATACAGTTATCCTTTCCAATTTATTTAACTAATCAACTATTCATCTAGATATGAATGGACTTATTTTCTACTTTGGATTATAATCCATTTCTACATTATATGTTTTGACACTCAAATTATTTATCTTTGGCCATATCTTTGGCCAACACTTATCTTAAAACTTAGGATCAATAGTAAAACCAAGCAGGAACCTATGGGGCTCCTGGGTATGGAAGGCTTTCTGTGCCCCCTATTCCTTGTTTGCTGGAAACAGACTCCAGCCTCCATGACCTTCCCTGAGTCCCAAAAGGGTAGGTTCAAACAGTTGCTAGTCAAGGAAGGGAGGGAATGCAGAGACAAGGGAGGAGCAGCCAAGAAATAATAGTGCAACCTTGGGGCAGGGCCCTGGTTCCACCTCAAGGAATACACATAACAATATATTTGAGCTCTTTACAGAACAAAACACTCAGCAAATGCAGTTAGCATTCTTCATTCCAGAGAAGACCACCTGAGGCCAGATTAAAGGAACCAGAGAAGCTTATCAAGAGATTACCTGAGCCCAGATTAAAGGAGTGCAGACCCTGTACACACCCTAATCTTATCAGCAACTCTGCCCTTGAACAACTGCTATAAAACTCCTTACCAAATCCTCCCAGGTTGGGACACACAGTTTTCAAGGGCAGGAGCCCACTATGTCCCCCTTTGCTGGCAAAGCAATAAAGCTATTCTTGTCTACCTCACACAAAAATCTGCCTCTGAGATTCAATTCAGTCAGTGCCAGTGCACAGAGGCTGAGTTTTTGACATCAACAGCCCCTAATAGCCTATCAAATCACATAGTGCCTCCCACCAATCCATTTTCCTGCTTTTCACTAGTGTAACTACTATCTCAAATCCTGCTTTCATCATTCTTTCTCTCTCTTTTTTATATATCTTTTTTAATCTATATGTCTTCTTTAAATTACTTTTTGTTTACTTGAAAGATATAGCAATATGTATAAACATTTGGTAGTATTTTCCCCTTAACATATTGCTAGATTAATTCATGTGTTTGCATGTTATTGTCATTTATGAATTTTAATTATTAAATAATATTATTTTATGTGACTAAAACAAGGTGTGAGTTAAGACATGACATATATTGAGAATCAAATCACATTTTGCTGAATCATTTGAATCAAATGAGAATTTCTTCAATATATAAGAATATCCACCAGAAAACGCCCAAGGGAAATTATAAGTAAAGCTTATATGAGATAAATCAAAGCAGATTTTTAAACAAAAGTGTCATCTGTGCTGTTACCATATTATTCCTTCTAAAGTGATATCAGAAAAAAATGAGATTTTAAAAATTCTTTCAGTTATCTCTGAGTCTTAAAATTCAAAATAAGCATTTGCGTGGGTAATCTGTATTATCCTGTTTCTCTGTCAGTAGAAGTGAATAGTCTAAACTTCCCCTCTATACCATGTTTTTTAAAAGAAAATCTGTATTTTTTTTTTTTTCAAATCAGAGTATAATAGTTGTCTGCAAAATAGTCATAAAGAATGTTATGACTAAAGTATGTCAGTGACAGAATTTAAATTGTTTACTTTAAAATGTATTATGTACAGGAAATAATGAAGAGTCTTAGTTACAGATGTAGAGGTCACTTTCTTCTCTTTACCTGTGGCTGCCTAGGCAGCACACACACTTCTCACTTTCTTATCTTCATACAGTGGGCCTGTTCAAGATTGTTCATATAGTGTGGTGCAAAGCCATTGCTTCTGTGTGACCTGAGTGGACAGTTTCCATAAGGATGGATAGAAGACTGCATCACCCTCTTAGACATTGCTAGAGCTTTGTTATCTGCTGCAGTCTAAAGAGGCTTACATATTGTATAATCAGTACACTTGATATTATGAGACTATATGAATTTTTGTTATTTTTTTAGCCATGCTGCCCAGCACACAGAATCTTAGTTCCCTGACCAGGGATCAAACCCACAACCCCTGCAGTGGAAGTGCAGAGTCTTAACCACTGAACCTCCAGGGAAGTCCTGAGACTATATGAATTAATTTAAGAGAAATTTCATCATATAACTATTGATTTCCATAAGAATTTTGAACAGTTTAGGATCAGCTACATTATGATGTAAAATGTTGATTGATATGACAAATTTGAATAGAATCAAATAGGTAGGGAAAGATATGGAGAGAGGTATGAATGGTTGATAAGAAGAGAAGGTATAACACGGATAAACAGAATACAGTAACTTGAAAGTATGTCATTAGATAATATATCCTATTTCCTTTTTTTAAGTGATGAAGAAAGATGCTTTTATGATACTTTGCTATAACGTCTTCTCCAGAGTACTAAATAGATAGAGACTACTCCCAAAAAAACATTATATAACTTCAGAAAAATGAAAAAAAAAAGAAAATCCACATGTGCATTAGACCCTATTTAATACATCATTTATGTACTATTAAATGGACTATTTGTAGAAAAAAAACAACAAGCATCTGTTCTGATGTGGATATCAAACAAATCATTAGTATCAACAACTTATCAGTGTGTGTGTATTTTTGTGTATTTGGTATAAAGGGGATATATCAACATTTGTAGATTAATTGGTATAATTCATGTACAGAAATAGTCTATTTTAAAATTTTTTCCAGCATTTCTATTAAATGGGTGCTATTATGTTCATGTAAAAATAAGGAAACTGTGGCTTTAGAGAGGTACCTGGCTGTAGATTAGTAGATAGTAGAACAAAGATGTAAATTCAGGTTAATCATATTTCAAAGCCCATACCATTCTCAATATCTCCTTGCATAACTAACTTAATTTTCATGAAAAACCTGTGAGGCAGATCAGGAAACTGAAACTTGATAAATAACATGCAAAGTAATGCAGAACATTTAAGTATAAAAAAGCAAGATTTGAACCCAGGTCCACCTTTGTCTTTACTGAAAAGCCACACCACAGATGGAATAAGATGGTGATATTAGGAAGAAGCAGTATAGGACAAATATACTTTGTTTTCTTTGATAACAAAGAAAAATAAAATCCAGAGCCTGAATAAAGAGAAAAGGGGGGAGGGTGGTATATTGCAGCTACTCTCAATTTCCATATGTTAGTAAGTACTACTGCATACATTATCAGCTATTTTATCCATAGATAAAGAGAACCCCTAAAAACAAACCCTTTTTGTATTTAGGAAGTGAAATCCTTTTATAGCATTTAAGTGACAGCACATTTAGACAGAGCATTCTAAGGTATCATTTCAATTTTATTCAAATAAATATTTTCTGTGTGCAAGAAGTTGTTCCAGATATTTAGAGAGAAACAGAGGTGCATGTTTCAAAACTTATATTGGCAGAATATTCAGGCCTAGGAAGGCAAAAGATGCTCTATGTAAATTAAAATGTGAGATATAAAGTGATAAGGTACAAAAACACTTGTGAGCATAACAGAGCACTGAGAGTTTTATTATTATTATTCCATAAGTCAGAGAAGTCTTCTTGGATTTGGGCCACTTGGCCACAGGAGCAACTTTGCCAAGTAGAGATGGAATAGAGGACATTCCAAGAAGAGCAAACAGGACAGACAGAACTGGAGAAAAGAAAATGTCTAGGGAAGAAAAAAAAAGTAATTTCCCTGCTATTGTTGTGAGGTGTGTGTGTGTATGTGTGTGTTTGTGTGTGTGTGTAAATGAGCTAAACTGGGAAGGCTAGTAGGGCAAGATCTTGAAGGCATTGAGATTTTGTGATGAGGATTTATACTTTACTCTGTAGATGTTCATTGAATTAAAGTTTTCAATTTTTATTTTCAAGAATTGGGCCATCTCTACTAAAAATCATGCTGTTAGAAAATAAAAATTTATATAATGTATAGCCTGTCACACTTACCAATGTTGAAGAGCATAGAACTTTTGGTATGAGGTGGACCTATTTGTGATACCATGCAAGATGATTTTACTGATACTACCTAACAAATACTAAATCATTCAGAAAAAAAATATTCTGTGTGAAAGTTTGTCATTTAACATGATAATCTAATCAATATAAAATGCCATGTAAATGAAACAGGTAAGCAAATTTTCAGAAGAACTATGTATTATCTGGATAAGAATTTGTTAACAAATTCTGTAGCTATATTGATAAACCTGGCTTTGGAAACCTGCTGCTGATTCCAGATCGCCACATATCCATTTTTTTCCGCATTTTCAAAGGTGAACTTGATTCTAAATTACAAATAACATATCATTTTGTCCATTGTGTTTACATCTCCATTAACTTTATATATTACTTCATTAGGGCTCACATACTGTACGATCTACCAGAGATGGAAGCAATATAAACTATCAATGTATTGTGGATAACTTTTTTGCAGACTGATGAGAATTGGGAATTGGGTTGATTCAAAGGTCAGAAACAATTTTGTTCCTTCAATCAGGTGTTGCAGAAATGGTCAGAGAGGAAAGGTAGATGTTTTCTTTGTCTGGAAGTAGGCCACAGAGGGCCTTGTAACACATTCAATGACTGAGCAGAAACCTCTCAGTAGACTATAAAAAGATTGAAGATTTGAAATGAAATAATTTTTCATAAGTCCAAAATCAACATGAAAATTCTGGGCTCCGAATAACATCTCTTAGAATTTTCATTGACTGTACTTCTTATTAAACCATTGCACAGTATTTTCATGAGCTTCTCTTCCTTCCATTTAGCAGGATAGAATTTTATCCCTCAGGTCATTTTGAATTTATCTGTAATGAAGCTAGCATATTCAAAACTCAAATATTCTAATGATTTCCCAGAGACATTTCTGAATGTTTTTTAAGATCACCCAGTTTCTTTTGGCTGAACACATATATATCTATAATAATCCAAGAAGTCCAACTATCACCATGACGTTATCATGTCAAAAGGATAATAAGCCCCACATTGCTTTCATTCCTCCCATTTGGCAATGTTCCACGCTAATGAATTAATAAGTAGGTCTTTTACCAGAATAGAAATCTTGGGGTGAGATATATTTTAGCAATATTTATCTAAAACATTTCCCGTAATGAAGAAGTTACATCATTTTTCTTAAGAAACGTCACACACATTTACTACCTAGATTACCATTTCTTATTATTCATCAATCCTTGAAGTTGTTTTCATCAATTCTTATTCAAACACTAGGTGGAGATCATGACTATTTAACATGATGAAGCTGAACTAGTTAAGTTGCCCAGCTTGGTCATGGGCAACTTAATGATAATGAAGATGGTTACTTGAAAACTTATTAAAAGCAGTATGAGCCATATGTGATCACATCTCTTTAATGTTCCACTTGTTTTGGTTTAGCATCTATTCATAAGTGCATCGTTAGCATTCAGAAGAAATTATCAAAAGATAATGACTGGAAAATAACCTTTTTAATGACTGCTGTTATATTTTTAAAGAATGATTCATTGGCCATAAAGCTTAAAAAGTCTACTGAATCATGTATCACAGTGAACATGTATTTGCACATTAGCCTGTTTCCAGAAAACGCTCCTAAGGAATGTGGACTTCACCTGACAAGGAACCCAAGCTCATTACCACTAGAGTAATCAATAATCTCTGCTAAATGTGTTCAGCTGGCGACACAAACCAGATCAATAAAACCTGCCACATGCTTTCATTTTAGGAAATGAAGCCTTTTAATTCTTAATTAAGGGAGAGACCTCACATCCATAATGATGTTTGCAATGAATATTACCACAGAGGCCATGGGAATGAATCTGAGTTTTTCATTAAAGAACTGCATAAAGAAGGGGGAAACACACACACACACACACACACACAACAAAAAGTTAAAAATAAGGGAGCTTTGTTTATTGCTTCCTTAGCATTTAAAATGTACACCATAGAATATCGTGTTTCCCCTAAAGCGAGAAAATGGCAAAGATTGTTTTAGAAGCACCGTGGCAGAAAGCAAAAATTATTTGCTCAATAAATCTCTAAACAGCAACCAAGCAAGGCCATACCTTTCAATCAGAGAGGAGAGAATCAACTGCCTGGAGAGTTTACAAACTGAGATGACACAGAAAAGTGAAGGAACTTACAACAATAAGTAGGTATCGACTAGAGCCTAGCCCTAGAATTTAACACATTTCAATCTAGTCCAATATTCAATATTGTTTAGTTTTCAACATAACGTTAATATATTCATACTTACACATAATGTTCATATTCATAATGTAATATCATTTGGGCTTTAACAGGATAGAGCCCCCAAGCAGTATTATAGTGAAGATATAGTTTACAAAAGGTTTGATTTTTATTCAATAAAATTAATGAAGTAATACTGGACTAAACACCAACCCTGAGATACACCAAATTTTTAAAGCTAAAAGACAAATTAGCAGATGAGCAATATTATTGTTTCATTTCTTTCAAAAGTACTTTTATCACTAGTATCTTTGAGTATAAAATCACAATGTTCTTGGAACATAACTACACAAATAAGAGGTACCTGAATGTTTTGTACTAATAAGATAATGAGGACTCAGCTTTGCTCTGAGTCAATACCTGATCAATCTTCCTTGATATTTCCATATACTTATTTATTGATCCTGCCTGGTTATGATAGACCTCCTTGGATCAGGATAATTTCATCTATTCATTTATTCATAAGATGGAAAGTTCTGACTAAAGTCTTTATTTACAATTAATATTAGCTTGGATGTGCTGGGGAAAAATATGGTTATTTCTAAATGTTTTCTAACTAATTTTGGACATTTGCAATTTAAACAATGTTTTCTGCTTATAAGTGAATTTAACTAATGAATAGATTGAAATAACCTCTTATGTTTTCCAAGTGTTTTTTTTATTCCTTTGTTACAGATTTAGATTAAATTCTGCCTTTGGACATTTCACCTTTTTATCTACATAAAAGATGACAGTTGTTTCAAATGCTTTGTATAGCTTTAAAATGTTTCAAAACCCTAACATGTTCTTCACATGAACCTTTTGCTTACACTGGTGTATTTTTAAACTGATTGGCCACATACTACATCTGTTGCCCAACTAGGTACCTAATCACTAGGGACTGTATAAGGAGAGAACTCAGGACAAATGGAAATAGAAACACTAGCCTATGAGAACTTCAGACCAGCAGAAAGTACTAACATATCTGTATGTTTATATAGATATATCTACAGGAGTTGGAAAATATTGACAATAAAAATCTTACTAAGATGAATTATAACTCCAATATTTTCACCTTTAAATAACAATGATAAGCCCTTAGTATTATACTTTAAAATATAGGTGTGTGTGTAAATGAGGTAGGACATGGGGGAAGCAGGGGAAAGAAGAAAGGCAGGAGGGAAGGAGGGGGAGAGACTGAGATGAGTACTTTAGTGACCATGTGACTATCTGGCTGGGTCTAGCCACACCACAGCAAAGTGTGTTTCTCTCAACTATTCCACATTTTTTGTTTGTGTTATTTTATTCCAGTTAATAACCATTTGTATCAGACTCAGTAATAACCATTTTACATATATCAACTCATTTCATTTTTAAAGTAAGACTACAAGGAATATACTGTTATTATTATCCAATTTCAGTAATAAGGACCCTTGAAATTAGAATTGCAAAAATAATTGCCCAAGACAACTAAAATGAGGCAGAGCTGGATTTTGAACTTAGAATTCTCTGAATTTAGAACTCTCTGAACTTAGAACTCTCTTCAATATATAGTCTCTCCATTTACTTTTGGCTCAAACCTTGCAGTTCTTCAAAAATTGCAGGGAATCTGAAAAACTCTTTTTTTTTTTTTTTGTTCTTCACCAAACTCTAAGTCTTAAGACAGGCATAATTTTGCCATTATTGGGAAAATTTAAGTAACAATTATTCAGTAAGAGGAACAAATTCTAGATTCTAACAGAAACACTAGCTACTCACTCTAAAATTCTGTAAAACCATTTCTCTCTCTGTTTTTCTTTTTTTTATGTTTACTTGAGATATCATTATTTGTTCATTTCCCTCTAAATAAACACATGAGCTTGTCTTTATATCTTACAGTACTTCATCAGAAGCCTACTTATGCCCATACAGATTGCATAAGATTCCTATATTATTGGAAAAATGAAAATAATGGTAGTAGTTTAAATAATTTGTTATCAGACCCATAGGATGTGAGTGGTGATTAGCTTTAGGCAGTGAATAAATACTCATTCACTTGACAAAGTAAAAAGATTTTATAACCAATGATACATTGTTAAGGGCATTTCAGATTAAGACTTTAAATGTTTATTTAAAAAAATAACTGATATACTGAAAGAAGTTAGACTGAGATTAATCTTGCCTCTTGGTCTCCATTTTTCCTGTTTTTTTAACTCTTCCCCTTGAACAAAGGTCAGTGTTTCCTTATCTCCCAAGTAAGAGTCCTCTATACCCAAAGCTTCAAGCCATAGGCCTATTGGTCACAGAACATGGAGGTATATAGGGTTGAAACTGTGGTTTTTACTGCATCAGAAAGTTCAAGTGAAATAAGTTCTAAGGTTGATTTTTTTCTTTTAACCATGCTTGGGAGTAAACATAAAGTTTTCACCGAACAAGAAAATTTTTTTAGTACATAACATGCAGCCCTGTAATTGGTAATCTTAAAAGTTGTTAGAATAAAAAAAATATATTTTATAACTCTCTGAGGAAGTACAATAAATATTTATTTAATGGAGAAATATTTTTGTTAGAGAAGATTATACTGCTTGTGATATACAGTTTTTTTTTTTTTCAAATAGCTAATTTTAGAAACACTCAACCACAATTTTTTTAATACGAGGGTTACTCTTATGGCATAATTTGCAAACTAGTTGTCTGGAATACCTCAAATAAGCAAATAAGATGATTATACCCATGCAAATATTGTTGATGTATATTATCATAGTAACACTAGCTTTATTTAATGTTCTTTGTATTTATTAGAATCATAGGATGGTACCATAGGATGAGCTAGAAGGAACTCTCAAGGGGAAGATGAAGCATACAAGAAAAACGTATTCATTTAATGACTAGAAGATGCAAAGCACTTTTATTTCTTATTAATATAATACATAAATAATTAAATCTCCTTACTACAGATATGGTAAACTGAGGTTTAGAAAATGTAACTTTCTCAAGGTTAAACAGAAGTAAATAAAAGCTGGTGAGTGACACAGAAGGAATCCCAATTAAATATATTTAAATACAAATGGCATCTTCTTTTTACTAATGACTTGAACATGCAATATCCCAGAAGTCTTTTAAAGACACTTATTTTACAATGAAAAAGTTGAAACATGTGAATAAGGCTTCACATAATACATGTATATGTATAGAAATAGGTCTAGGTTCTGTATAATTAGTCTGAAATTCTTTTTTTTTTTTTTTTTTGCATTTCAGTATAATGTTGGTTTTGCAAGATCTGTCTTTATAGCACCATTCTCTTCTACTTTATAGAATTTATGATATAAACTGAAATTCATGAATATCTGAGAGCAGTGGAGAGAAGTTTGCATTTTATAGCTGTCTCCCTTACTGGAATATATAATTATCAGCAGAGAAAAATAGATCATTAAGAAATCAAGCAGTGATATTTTGAATTAATATTTTCATTCTTTCTGGTAGCAGCAAAATTCCAAGTAGTTGGTATTTGAAGCCTATATGTTTCACACAAATTGCACCCATTCTAATTTGAAATAGGTTTTTAAATTTAAGAACAAAGTAAGAAAAGCTCCTGAAACAAAACCCAGCTATATGGTAAATCACTGATGGAATATATTTGATTGTTGTAATTTTCAAATGACCAAAGGCAACTAGTCTGCTTTTAGTACCTCTTGATACTGGTATGATAGCAATAGACAATTGCAGTTTGTCATGGTCCCATTATTTGTTAACATTTCAGCAATCAATACCATCAGCCAATGTGCTGAGCTGGTGGCAAAGTGGAGTCAATAATCCTGCCACGTGCTTTTGTTTTAAGAAATGCACCCTTTTATCTCCTAATTAAAGGCCACTCTTTCATTCTCATTTGAGTTCCCTAGACATGCAGCAACATTAAAGTGGGATAGTAAAGCAACTTTAAGGTTGATTTGTAGTAACTAAAGATTACAAAAAATTAGGAAATTATTTATATCACAGATATTTTCTTTAATTTTATATTTACTAACTATAATTATCTCACCCTAAGGCGTTTAAAATCTAATTCACCTAATGGAAAATTTGATTTCCTCAGCAATTATAGGAAGCATATCAAACTCCATAAACTTGTTTTCTCTAATTCTGCTTTTTTTTTTGTTTTAACTAAAAATGTGGCCATTTAAAAATGTCAATAAATGCAATCATATTGAATTTTATTCTTTGTAAACTAACACTACATTTGAGGGATGAAAAATCATCATACTTCAACAGTTTGATTGATCACTGGTGCTCAATAAACCAAAAACAAGTCTGTACTGGCTGGGGTGATTAATTTTGATTGTCAGGGATAAGTGGGTTTTTTGTTTCCGTGATGCAATTGTGGGTCTATTTGTGGAACCAGAGGATTCACTGGAATTCTCCTGATTACTGTCATGTCTAATATCAAACATTAAGTAAAATGTACATCATCTCAATAAAATCTGGACAACTAAATATGTAGACCTTTCCGGAATGAATTTAACTCAACAAGAGTCTTAAAGAAAAAAGTGATCAGCTGAGGTGCTGTCTTAGGACAAAGGAGGTATAGGTGTTAGAAAAAGGAAGCAATAAATAATTACAGTATTCTAGAAAATAATAGAAATGAGGCAATGAGGAATTTAGCAGGTTTGTGCATGTGTGTGAGGGAGACAGAGAGAGAGACAGAGACAGAGAAAGAGATTATATATACCTGTATACTACTACATTAACCTGTATATATTAACTAATTCTATTGTCTCCCTCCCTCCGTCCTGTTATTTCTATGAATGATGTTTAAATATTCAATTTAGCCCATGTGTCACAGGACTACAAGAAGCTATATATATGGGGAAGTCTTCATATTACCTGGAGATCCCAAGCTATTGAAATTAATGTGATAACTGATGAGACTTTGGAGAGAGAGGAAGATTAGTTGTGTTTTATGGAATAGTTGCATAATATTAGGCAGAGACACGACGTTTTGTTTAGGAGTTAGAGTACAGTGGTGAAATGGATACAGAAAAATATTTTAAGTATGATTGGGATAGGTCATTTGTCTCTTTTCTCTCAGATGCAATTCTTGCTCTTACTTTATTTTATATCTTTGAGAGGCTGAATGCTGCAGTCTGTATTTCCTCGGCTAATTTACCCTATTTGCCAGTTGAATTCCCAAAGGGAGTTGACTCTTTTCCAGCTTTATTTAGCCAATTGAATTCCCAGAGGGTGTTGCTATTTCAGGAAGCATTTCTATGCGTGGTTGTGCCTTCTCTGAGATTCCAGATGCTTCTGGTATCATAGTTCTAGTTCCTGCTGGACAGCAGAGCTGCTTTATTCTTTATTCAGAGCGACGATCTGATCCTGCTGTCTCTTAACCCTAGATTGCCTCACTAATTGACTTATCAGTAGTTTTGTTATCTGAGTAACCAGTTAGTTGAATTAAATTCCTAATCTTGTAGATTAGGTCTGCTAGTAATGAATTCTCTCAGTTTTTCTCTCCTCATTTATGAAATGTATTTTTGCTGAGTGTAGAATTCTGGGTAGATAATTGTTGTTGCTGTTTTCCACAGCACTTTAAAGATGTCACTATTCTCTTTAGCCTGCATGGTTTCCTATGAGATGCTGTTTATAATCTTATCTTTTATCCTGTGAACATAATGTTTCTTTCTTTTTTTTTTTTTCTTCTAGCTGCCTTCAAAATTTTTCCTTATCTTTGTGTTTTTTAAAAATTTTATTGGAGTATAGTTGATTTACAACATTGTGTTGGTTTCAGGTGTACAGCAAAGTGATTCAGTTATACATATACATATATTCATTCTTTTTCAGATTCTTTTTGCATATAGGTTATTACAGAATATTGAGTTCGTTCCAGCAGTTTGACTTTCATTTTGCTTTTGTTATTTATCCTTCTTAGTGCTCTCAGAGATTTTTGGGCTTGTGGTTTAGTGTCTGTCATTAATTTTTGAAAGTCTCAAATACTTTTTCTTCAATCTCTACTTCTTTTCTCTATTTCTTGTCCTTCTGAGATTCTAATTATACATGTTTTACAACATTTAATATTGCGCCACTGCTCTTAGATGTTCTGTATTTTTTACTTCACTATTTATTCTCTTTTTATTTCATTTTGGCTATTTTATGTTTACCTATTATTGTGTTCCCTAGTTCTTTTATCATTTATGCCAAGCATTTGATGGAAGCACTGAAAAACATTTTTACTGTTTTTTTTTCCTAACATTCAATTAACATTAACATTCTTAATTGATTCTTACACTAAGTCCATAAATTTGCTGAGATTACCCATCCCATCTTATATGCTCCCACTTTTCCATTAAAACTTTCACATACTAATCATGGTTATTTAAAATTCCTTATCAGATAATTCCAACATTTGTGTCATCTCTTATCTTCATTCTGATTATTGCCTTGGGTCTTGGAAGGGTGTTGTTTCTTGTCTTCCCATATATTTTGCAATATTTTATTGAAAGATGGACAACTCATGTAAGTAAGCAGAAATGGAGGTAGATAATTTTAAATGTCTGGAAACAGGTAAATCTTTCCTTTTTGCTAAGCCTTAAGTGAAGAGTTATGAGTTATTCTAGTTATGATTTGAGCTAAGACTGACTCTTTTTTTTTTTTTTGCTTAGATAACCCTCAGTGCTTTAAAGTCTTCAAATGCTTGTGATTATCTTGTTTCACACAGTCCTGCCATCCTGTACATGGCCTTCACCAACTCACCAACTAATGAACTATTCTAGGTGAACTCTTTTATATCTAGTTGTATCCTGTAAGTAAGTGCATGCTCATGGCTCCTAAGCAACACCACGCCCCCCACCTCCAGTCACCTCTCTTCCCTTAGAATTTGGGCCGAATTAAGGCCATGTGACCTCAATTCTTTGATATACTCAATAGATCATAAAGTTGACTTTAGTCTTGTTATGTTTTGCTTAAGTATCAACCCTATTTCCTGGCCTCTGCTACTTAGAACAGGAGTCAGAAGTCCAGTGATTTATGTTCAATCCATTAGATACCTTTATTAGGGCTCCTATTGACTAAATATCACAAATTATACTAGTCCTTGAGTATACAGAGTTTTTCTGAAGAAGGTATAGACCTTGTCCTCAAAAAGATTTCATCCTTTGGAGGTATCATACTCACAAACACATAAACATACAATTTCTTTGGTGAAGCCACTTTAGGAACCAATAGTGCCATAAAAAGGGTGTGGACATCACTATCACGGGGTCTCTTTTGCCAAACTTAGGGGAATAAATAAAAAGTGTAATCTGGGTCACCTGATAAGATTATTTTAGAGTGGGAATATTCTACATAAATGTATTATATTTTACTGGCAATTTATAAAGAAAAAAGGAAGAATCTTTAGTTCATTCAGTTGATAATTGCTCCCTTTGATGATGCACATTTACACATAGAAAATTCATTTTTGCTTTAGTACCCATAATTTTGGACCTAATCCAGAAAAACTGTCTTTTCTGAAATATTTTGAGCTGATGCTTTCTTAAATGGCTATAGTTGAGGTAGCCATTGAACATAAATAAGAACATTTTCCTTATACGTATTCTAATGCATATCTTAAATCCTCAAAATTCCAAAAATACTTAACCAATTTTCTTCAAATATGGTATAATTTATCCTACCTTAGTAAAAACTGCACTCTTGCCAATTTTGGAGCTCTATAGCTTCAGCTTCAGCTTCAGCTTTTGTTTTTGTTTGTTTTTGTTTTTTAATTATACTAAAGGAAAAAAAAAGAGTTGAAGTGTTTTCTTCTAAATGGACAAAGGTTTCCTATTACTTTTTACTCAAAATCGTATGAATGGATTTAAAAATACCACAAGTATATTTTTTAAGAAATAAGGGGCTTTGAGCAGAGACCAAATTCTACCCACAAGGAATAATGAGGATAAAATTTATAAAGTACTGTGAAGGAATTAAATATGCAATGTAATCCTTAGTCTAACTATTACATTCATGATTTTAATTGTATTATTTTTAATCTTGCATTCAACATCAATGTTTTAAAAAAAGATGCCTTCTTCCCTATCTCTCCTGTGCAAATTAAAAAAAAAAAATGTTTTAGCACTATTTTAGGTATCTTTTAGCAGAGCTCCTCCTGGTCTACCCAAACTTATCTCCCATGGAGTCTATGCACATTGCACTCTAGCTAGGTTTTCTGCCTCACTTTCCTCCACTTTTGCCATTCTATTCTTATTTTCATGCCTTTCTTTATACTATGCTCTTTGCATAAAGCATGTTCTTCTCTACGTGTCCAAATGCAACTCATCCAGTAACTGTTGCCAATTTGCAATGAAGCCTTCTTAAATCATTTTAGTTTGCAGAAACTTTTTTCCTTATAGAAAATAAATTTTTTTCTCTCTCTCAGAAAAATCCATTCATTGTAATAGAATGAATAAGAAAGGATAATTTCAATTGCTGGAAATTTTGCTATTTGTTTAGAACTAGTACTTTGGATAAGTCATTTAACTACTTTGAAATTAGTTTGGAATTAATAGTAATATTTGTAATGGAACTGATAATAATATATTTTATGACTTTTCTGTAGATTTAGTGGTAAACTAAGTGACCTTATTTTGGGTATTATAAAATGCTACACAAATTCAAAGATATATCAGATCTAATATTTACTTAAGCATTTTATATATTGCAACTTAGTTCCTCAAAGAACCTCACCTTCTGAGCTTCACCACGCAAATTTTTATATGAAGGGGTTGGACTAGATCAGTATCTGCCAATAAATGTCCAATTGTTCAGTAGAAATTTTCTCTGAAAGTTAAGAATTCTCTAGTCATTGATTTTGACAAACACGTTTAAAGTATCTATATTGTGGTATTTCTCAGGGGGCATTAAATGTTAAAATCATGAGATAAAGAAAAACATTTAACTTTGTTTAAATTGACAGTTTTTTAAAAAAATGTACATTTATATATGTTTTAAAATATGCAAATATTTTGGCCTAAAATATGTTAATATATATGGACAATAATTCAGTAAATGTTAAAATAAATGATCTTTAAGTTCATTTTTAGAACTAGTATTTGAAATATCTATGATTCTTTTTCAGTTATTACTCTTTAGTTTATGGTAGAATTTTAAACATATATAGTACTCAATAAATTATTTAGTACTCAATAAAAGACATAACATTTACTATTATGGGCTAGCATATTATTATAGAAATTCTGAGAAACACACAGAAGAAGTTTAAACCTAATCAAAGATATTTTTGACAGTTTCACTAGCTACTCCCAAGAACGAGTGGGGACAGGGAAAAAACTGGAGAGAGCCTACCTTCACAGTGCAGATATGGAAGAGGAAATAGTGTGGTGGTGTGGGGAAAGATACAAATGCCTGCTCCTCCTGGGCAGAGTTACAAGAAATAATTTGGCTAACTGTGATGAGTAGTGGCCAAAATACAAGAAAATCCTAAATCTGAAGCCAGGCATTCATGGACTACCCAAAACTAAAGTTAAGAAAAATAACTTAGAAATAAGAGGAACCTCTTCTGCCTTTTTACTTGAAATCTAGCAAGTACCTAATAATGAGCAACAGTGGTGTAAATCTGAAGGAGAGGAAAGACCATGGAGAGAGAACCCTCTGTGTGGCAACATATAAGAATGGCTCAAAGCTGAGGGTGGAACGAAATTTATATCAAGAAAAACCCTTCAACATACTATAATTACATGGAATAATTAGATAAATCTGAACCCTCTGGTACACTGAAGATATCCAGACAAGCAACAAAGCTCAAATCCATCTAAACTCCTGATTAGATTGATTTGATCCCACTCTAAATGCCTTAAGAGAGGTGTTTTTATTCTCAGACATAAATAATATTTACCTCAGTCTCTCTTTGTCTACACAGGATATCCAATAAAATTACAAACACACATACACTCACAAATATCTTTGATTGTGTTTGTTCTTTAAACTTACAAGAACCTTTCAAGATTTTCTTTGGTTACAATTTTCTGAAATTTAACACTTTTGAATAGTCATGAGTATGTCAAAACTCAATGGCTTTGATTCATGTGGAGATAGTTTATGTGCTACTTTAGTTTTAAAGCAATATCTTGAATTTGTTCTTATATGGTACCCATCTTTTTCACTGTGTCTTCTGTCCTGTTAATTATATTTATTTTAAAGTCTCTCTCTCTGGTGGTTCCAACTGCTTGGTCATCTCTGAATCTGATTCTGTTGATTATTTTGTCTCTTGACAAAAGACCCCCTATCCTACTCCTGTGTGTGTGTGTGTGTGTGTGTGTGTTTGTGTGTGTGTGTGTGTGTGTGTGTGTAGGGATCTGAATTTTGAAACTATAATATTTTGTCATTTTCTGATCTTTACTTGTTTGCAGAAAAGATGACTCCTAGAAAATAAAATGTATTGAATCTGACAATATATGCTTGAAATGTCTTAGGATTTTGAAGGAGTGAAGAAGAAAAGTAGTTTGGAAAAAAGCAATAAATTGGAAAAAGAATAATGTCTTCAAATCTAGGCCTCAAAGTACATGGGAATATGAAGAGGTGATGATGTAAATAGCCTAAAATTGTGAGGGGTATAGGGAAAATAGTATTTTAAGGGGACAAACATCCTTCAATTAAGGCAAGAATATGAAGGGAACTTTATAAAAATGTGTATAGATATAAGGTTTTCTGATGAGAAATATTGTTGACTGATGACAGAGGAAATGTTTGGTATGGGCAAGAATGGAGTTGATGTGGTCATATCTGGGAGATGTACAGAGTATTATGAGGATAAGTTTCTGTGTGAAAAGTGAATGGTCAGGGAGGCTTAGATTTCTGGTGTGACTGAGTTTAACTGGGGTATTAAATCAAACTTGGATTTTACATGTTAGTTCTAGGGAAGGATGTGAGCAATCAGTCAAAGTCAAAATTCAGAAAATTAGCTGGAAGGAAAGGAGTCATGGGCATACATTCAGTCTTTCATTCAGGATTGTGTTTGCTCAATGATTAGTCAAGGGTCTTTTGGAGAGACATGTCTTTAAGGCAGCTAACTGAGTCTTGACAACTCGGGAGGGGTTATTTCAACAAGATTACAAGTAGATAACAAACACTTTAGGGGTACTTGGTCTTTCCCACAGTAGAAATATGTCATTGTAATTAAAGAGCGAGTACACATTTTCTTTTTAGTAATATGAGCATCATGTTAACTGGATCAGTTAGGATATTTCTGGCTCTATGTAGCAGAAATTATGACATACTTTTTAACCAATAAGGGAATTGTTACTTCCAATTATAATTCCACAGGTAAGAAACACTCAAAGGTTGGTTGATTCTGTGGGTTAGCAGAAATATCAGAAAGTCATATTTTATTTCACACAATTTTAAGATAATTTTTGTGGGTTAACTTTGTAAAAATATTAATTCCTTTTAGAGTCAGAAGCTGGCTGTCAGTGGCAACTTGGGAAATGTGTTCCTTTCTTCTTATCCAGAAAGAGAATAGCGTTTCTTTGTTTCTATTTGTCAAAAGTCTTGAATGAGACTTTCTCATTTTTTATATCTGTCCTTCATTTGGGTGGAATGAATAATGGAGTTCATCCCAACAATCACTAGAAGCATGGGTTACACATTATTCAGCATATAGTGCCATTTCTGCAAATTATTAGGCAATAAGTAATCTTTATTGAAAGGTTAATGAATGTTCAGTAGTGTTAGTTAATTTTAATGAACTTAACTAGAGGAATTATTTTACTTATTGCAAATTTTATACATTTTTTTTTAAACAGCTCTTTTAAGTCTTTTAATCAGTAACTAATTTTCAACTTGACCATGTTCTAGGCTCATTTGTCTATATTTTTAGTAATTATCTATCAAAATTGCATTGGGGTAAGGAAAGTGATGTTACACTTATGCCCAATGTAGGCAGATACTTCCTATGTTTAGTCTCAGCAAATACCTTTGCTAAAAAGATGCAACTCTGAATGACTGAACTGGATTGAAATATCTGCTTGCTCTCTGAATTATTATCAAACAAATAATAGAAATTAAGATACATATTTTATGTAATATCTTATGGTTGCCATACATTTACGTTAAAGTCAACATATTCAAAACTCAACTTATCTCTTCAAAATAACTAGATTTTCCTCCAATATTTCTCAAATCAAATGCATTTGACTAATTCTGATATCCATCCACTTTTTGGCAGACCAAAAATACATGTCATAATTAACTTATCTTCTTTGTTCATCAAGATCAGTCCATCAAACTCATCCATTGATTCAATAAACACTTGGCCACTATACATAAGTTGTTATATTAGGCAATGCAGTATAAGTCTGGCCTCATGAAAATACAATTTATTTTGGAAGACAAAAGATGAACAAGTATTCTTAAGTGTGAAGTGTTAAGTGAATAGATCTTAAGCATAAAATTAAGTCTTGCCAAAGGTATACATTCATGTAAACCACACTTGGATCACAATTGTTATGATATTTTTCTTACCCAGGAAATCCCCTGTATCCTTCCTAGTCAAATTGTCATCCTCACTTTCTGAAGAGACTGCCACTCTTCTAATTTCTATCACAAGGGTTAATGTTTCCTGTTCTTAAACTTTATATAAATGTAATGCTGCCGTATAAAAACTTTTATGTCAGCTTTTCTTTAATGACTGTGGGATTCACTCATGTTTTTGTGCATATCAAATTATTTTTTGTTGTTGAATAGCATAATATATATGACATAATGAGAATTTGTTTCTTTTTGATGGATATTTGGATTTTTTTAATTAATAAGACTACAGTATTTCTCTGAAAATATTTATATTTATTTCTCTTGGATAAATATCTCTAAAATTATTAAAATCTGCAAAAGTAGTTCTACAATATAGGTAAGCCACTTACATTCCCACCAGTAAAATATGTCCTACATCCTCACTGATATTTGGTGTTGTCAGTCTTTCTTTTCAATTCATTACAGTTGGTTTCAAATGGTAACAAAATGTAGTTTCAGTGTTTATTTTCCTGATACCAGTGACACTGATCACTTTTTTAATGTTGGCCATTCCTATATCTTCTTTTGTGAGGTGATTTCTTGAGCATTTTGCACATTTTTAGGGGAGATTTTTGTTTTCATTTTGGGATGTTAGGACTTGTTTTCTAAATCTAAATTATTTGCCAAATGTTAGATTTTTGGGGGAGATTTGTTACCTCAAAATTATGTATATATATTGTTAATGAAACTTGTTTTAATGAGATAGGCTTGTTGCATCCACATTAAATTTACACTATATGGTTTTGTTCAAATATACCTTTATATGATCTTATGTTTTAAATTAAACATAGAAATGAACAGCTAATTGAGGGAATAAAATTAAGTTAAAATTAATTCACTAAAATATCTAGACCTACTAACTACATAATAGCTTATTATATATATTCAATAAACTACCTTATTGCTAGTGAAATAATAAACTACTTTTTGAAGATAATTTCTATTTTGTACATCCATAGAAAATGTCTATGTTTTCTTATTGTAAAAAACTATACTTGTCAAATTAATCATTTTATGTTTAACTTATAAACACCCTGAAAAATGGATCTCTTACTGAAAGTTCTTGACACATCATTAATTATAATTTTCCTAATAACATAACTGTAATTTATTTACATGTTAGATTTCAATTGCTTTGGTTGCTATTGTTATCATTTTTACTTTTATGGCAAATCTTGTATTTTAATAAATTTCTGACTTGCAATTTGAAATTGCAAACTTTATAGTTGGCTGATTCATTGTTACAAATAAATTATACTGTTTAAGAAAATTGCTTAGACTTAGAAAACTGACAAATTTTATTATGGTTTCTAGATACAGATCACACAGTAACATATCTAGAAGGGTGAGAGAGTCATCAAAACACTGTTTTTCAAAGACAAAAGAAGAAAAAAACAGAAAACAAAACAACATCAGAAAAATCTTTTACATATTTTACATTTGTCCTTATAGACCCACCCTTCACAAGTATGAAATTTTCAAACATGAATTTTGTGCTTTATACTTTGCTATAGTGGAGGTAACAGTAAAAGAAAATTCAGAAATCTGGGATATAGCTCTGTCCCTCGTGCTAATAATTGTGTGATATTGAACAATGTACATAAATTGTAAGGGTCTTGATTACTGAGCTGTAAATTAAGGAGGAACGATGAGCTTTGTAGTACATAAAGAAGTTAAAATGCTATATAGTTTTGTAATGTATATCATTATAGGTAAATAAGATCATATTCTTACAAATTCTTACAAATATTATTCTTACAAATATTCTTACAAATATTATTGAGCTGACACTCAAAGCATACAGGATTTCAAAGAATGAATATTGCTAGTGTGGTTAGTTCTATAAACATCAAATACTTTCTATATCACCTTTCTACATCACATTACCTAGTAAAACAATTCAAATTTATTTGAACTTCTTTGTATTAGTCATAGGATTAATGGTCCCATTCCATTATTTGAATTACATACATACATATATATGTGTATATATATGTATATTTAAAAACTCTTTACAGATATAACTCTTGGAGGTATTACATACTGGTAATAATAAAGTGATCTCCCTTTTCACTCTTCTACATATTAGAGATGAAGGAATAAGATATCTCTTCTATCATTTGATCTAACTCATATGTTTTCATTGTTAAATAGGCCACACACAAATCAAAGACATTACCCAGTAACAAGATTTACTAAGTAATTTCAAGGATACCATAAATTAGAAGCTCAGAAGAAGCAGAAATACATCTATGACATTGAGGGTGGCTCCCCAGGTTCTTGTTACTATGTATGGCATGCACCTCTGGCCCAGATAGATGAGGAGTCTGAGTTAAGTCTGCAGATTTTCTTATCAATAAGGAGCACTTAATTTATAAAACATCTCTATTTTATTTTAAAGTGATAAATCAGTGGGATGGGTGAGTGCTCGCTCTAGAGAAGGGTTTCTTTTATTTATTTATTTTTGGGCCACACCATGTGACATGTGGGTTCTTAGCTCCCTGCCCAGGGATCGAACCCACGCTCCCTGTAGTAGAAGCTTGGAGTCTTAACCACTGGACCACCAGGGAAGTCCCAAAACATCTCTATTTTTAATTCCATGGAGTTGTGTGCCTTGGTGATATTCTCCAGTCATGCCTCAAAGATCCTAGGTTCTATTACTTATAGAATACCCTTAGCCAGAACAGATCCTGAGATCATATCAGCGGTGAAGTCTCTCCCTCTTCTTTATGCAGGTGTCCAGCAGAAAAGGAGACTGAACATGGTTCACTGCTTTGTTTTCTTGCTTTTAGGAGTGTCTTCTTTTTAAACAAATTGAATGGACATCAGGTCAGCTGATTTAACTGATTCCTCCCTGAAAAAAAATAAGACTGTAAACTCAACTCATCATTTATCAAGAAGAGGCAGGTAAAGACATTGCATATATATATATATATATATATATATATACACACACACACACACGCACGCACACACACAAACACACACACACACACCTATATATGTTTATCTGAATTATTTTGCTATACACCTGGCGCTAACACAACGTTGTACATTAACTATAACAAATGGTTTAACAAAATGGAATATTTCATAAGAAGAGCAAGATTAAGCTGAAATCATTATATATCTATAAAAAACAAGTTAATCAGAGTAGTGTTAGGAAGAAATGGAACATAGAAAAGCAACAGCCAGAGGCAAAGTTCTTAACACCTCTATAGGAGAGAGTACTGAGGGGAAGTTCATCCTATTGAGAAGATTGGCCTTAGAACATCCAAGCCTGAGCAAACATTGAAACGTTCCAATGATAAACCTATATTTCCTCTTGTGATGACTTCTTGTTCCTGCTAAACAAGATGTTATTTTGCTAAATTCATTCTCCTCATGGCTTTCCTACAGAGAAAACTGTTCAGACTTATTTGACTATCTTATACCCTTGGCAGTTCAATTTTTCATTGTATAATAAATTAATACAATATCAAGTCTTTTGTGAATTCTCTGTGCATAAATAAGCATCTTTAAATACTTGAGCATCTGGCTTAGAGATGCAACATGGAATTTGATGAAATTACCAAGGTAATAACATTTTATTGATGGCTTTTCTTAGAAAGACAGCTGGACATGCAGATGACACCTTAACATCACTACCTTTTATTTTAGTGGATCTTCCTACATTTGTATTATTCACTCATTTCATTGCCCTACTAATAAATTCATTTGATTCATAGATATTAAAATTTTCGAGTTACTAGGTTTCTCAGAGCTACTGTCCATCATGCACAAGACTGCCCTTTCCGAGATTCTTGACAGAAATTAAATATTCTACATTTTACTTGGATACTTTCAGTGATGAGATTCTCGTAATCTCATAAGGGAATTCATTACACTAATTACATACTCATTTCTTAGAGTCTCCCTTTTATCTCAGAACTTGTAGATTGCTTCAAAATTCTTTCATTCATCCATTTTATACATATTTATAAATACCTTATTCTGTGAAAAGTGAAATAAAGCTTACACCGAAGTATAATAAGGTGGTGCATATTCCCACCACACACAACATTTAGCATATAAGAATGTTATGGCATTGCAGTATGCTGTACTGATCACTAAAATGTTGCATGGGAGGAGCATCTAACAGAGTTTGGAGGCATAGAGAAAGTCTAATAGAAGAGGTGATTAATTCGGTGATAATTTTTAAAAGCTCAATATGTTCTCATTCTGGCTGTTGGCTTTAAATAGTATCAATTTGATATTTCCAAAATTTATGTCTCCAGACCAGACTTCTTCCCTCAACTTCATCTATTAATTGCAAAGACAGCTTCATTTAGATATCTAATAGATGCCTTAAACTTAGCTCGCACAAAACTGAGCTCATGATATTCTAAGCACATGATTCTCCTGCAATCTTCCCAATTTCAGAAATGACAACTCCTTTCTTAGGGGAGCTCAGGCTGAAGACCTAAGATCATACTTCGTGATTTTCTTTTACTCACAAATTCCTCCACAGATAATCTGTAAATAAATTTTGTTGGTTCTACCTTCAAAATATTTTTGAATTTGGCCCCTTTACACCAACTGCATTAACTAAAGTCTTCATGTGGCAAAATTCCAAGGAGCACCATTCACACTATATTCTGTGTGTTGGGTTCAGAACCATAACCTTGATATAAGCTAATATATTTTTCCACTATTACTGCAAATACCTCATAACTGGTCTCTGGCTTTATTTACCCTGCTATAGACTATCCTTGAAACCAAAATAAGATTGATTCTTTAAAAATATAATACATAACATCACTTTTATAACAAATATCTACCAATGTTTTCTTGTTTCAATCTAAAAAAATGTCTAAATCTTTATCATAAGTGACAAAGCTCTATGTAATTTTGTCAACAATTTCTTCCTAAATTCATTTACTATTTATTTTTCCTCACTTGCTATTCTTCAGCTACAATGTTCTCTTAATAGTCCTGAAAAGACTTCACAGACTTTACACTTATTGTCTCCTCTATTTTTCTCTTTCCTCTGATAAATCCAGGACTCACTGCCTCATTTCCTTCCCATCTTCAAAGACCATGTTCTCAGTGAGACTTTCCCTGGCTATGCTGTCTAAAGTTTTGTGCCTGAACAATTCTCCTTTCCTTAATTTATTTATATTTCTTCTTAGGTAATATCTCTATCTAGCATGATATTTATACTTCTAATCTTGATCATGTTCTATCTGCCTCACTAAAATGTAATCTTAAGGCAGTAATTTTTGCCTCAATTTTCACTCCTGTAGTCCAAGTGGCTGTATCAATTCCTAACACACAGTATACATTCAATAAACATTTATTGAATTAAATAATGAATACGTTTGAGGAATAAAAAATTTAAAGGTAATAGAGCAAAGTATGTTGAGAAAGATACAAGTAATTTTTGTCTTTTAGTATAACAACATCATTGAGATATAATTCACTTACTGTACAATTCTCCTAAAGTTGTAACATTCAGTAGGTTTAGTATATTCACAGGCTTGTGCAGCCATCACCATAATCAATTTTAGAAGCTTTTCATCACCACGAAAAGAAAATGTGTTCCTATTAGCAAGCACTTCCCACTTCTCCCTAATCACTGTCCCACTCCATCCCCAACTTCAGCTGTAGGAAATCACTAATCTACCTTCTCTCTCTGTAAATATGCTTAATCTGGGCATTTGATGTAAGTGAAATCATTCAATACATGGTCTTTTGTGACTCATTTCTTTCACTTAGCATAATATTTCCAAAATTTGTCTATGTTACAGCATATAAGAATGCTTCATTTTTTAATTGACAAATCATATTTCATTGTATGGATATACCACATTGCATAAGTTGATGGATATTCATTGCAATATGTCCAGTTGATGGACATTTCACTTTTGGTTATTATAAACAATGCTGTAATGAATATACATGCATACGTTTTTGTATAGACATATGTTTTTTTTATTTATCTTAGGTACTTACCTAGAAGTGCAATTACTGGATCATATGGTGATAACACCATGTGCAACATGCTGAGAAGCTGCTGGAATGTTTTCCAAAGTGGGTGCATAATTTTATATTTCTACTAGGAATGTATAAGTGTTCTATTTTTCACATCTTTGGCAACACTTGACATTATCTGACTTTTTGGTTATAGTCATCCTAGTGGGTGTGAGTGGTATCACATTGTGTTTTTGATCTGCATTTCTCTTATGGATGATTATATTGAACACTTTTTATAGTTTTTATAGTTTTTGCTCTCACATTTCAACCCATTTTGAGTTAGTTTTTCTGTATGATGTAATTGTCCAACATCATTCTTTTGCATGTATGTATCCAGTTTTCCTAGAACCATTTGTTGAAAGACCATTCTTTTGCCCCATTAAATTTCCTTGATACAATCTCTTCAAAAATCAAATCACTGTTAATGTGGACGTTTGTTTCTGGACTCTCAGTTTTACTCCATTGACCTACACATCTTTTGTTTTTCCAGTACAACTCTGACTTGATTACTGTATATTTGTAGTAAGTTTTTACTTATTTATTTATTTATTTTTACTGAATGAAAGACTCTTTAAATTCTATATTGGTGGTCAATATATCATATACTCTCTGATATGATGTTCTGAGAAAGGCACAACGTCACTTATGAACTTAATCATGAAGGAATCAGAGAATTCAAATTGAGGGACAGTCTATAAATGAATTGACCAGTACTCTTCAAAATATCAAGGCTATGAACAGCAAAGAAAAGCTAAGGATCTTAAAATAGATTAATAAGACTGCTAATTTTAATATAGGATATTAGATATGGTCCAGGCCCAGAAAATGGATATTGGTGGGACAAACATATTTTGAGCAAGTCCAATAAATTAGTTAATAGGTTGTACCAATGATAATTTTCCAATTTTGATAATTTTATGTGTTTATGCAAAATATAATCACTTAGGGAAGCCAAGGGAAGGATATATGGGAAATAAATATTTTATTTATATTTGCAACATTTATATAAATGTGAAATTATTTCAAATGAAAAGTTAAAATATAAAAATAAAATCTAAGCTTGAATAAACCTTTAGTCATGGTTTTATTCTTTCATATATTCTAATTTTCCATTAAATCTATTTGCAAGAAAGGATTCTTAAAGGATTTACCATCTTATTAAAAAGATGGTGTGATAAACGGAATGATAGTCCTCAAAGATTGCTACCTCTTAATCCCTGAAACATATGAATATGTTACCTTACATGGCAAAAGAGACTTTGCAGGTCAGATTAAGATTATAAAATAGGGATATTTTCCTGAATTACCTGGATGGATCCAACGTAATTATAAGAACTCTTAAAGGAGGGAAGCAGGAAATCAGAGTCTTAAAAAAAAATGTGACATGGAAAAAGAGGTCAGGGAGAGAGAGAAAAATAATTGAACACTCTACACTACCAGCTTTGAAGCTGGAGGAAGAGTCCATGAACCAAGGAACATGGGTGGCCTCTAGAACCTGGAAAAGGCAAGAAAATGCATTCTTCCCTAGAGAATTCCAAAGGAACTCAGCCTTTGTTAACAACTTGATTTTAGAACTTCCTACCTCCAGACCTATAAGATAATAAATGTGTGTTGTTTTAAGCCCCTAATTTTGTGGTGATTTACTACAACAGCAATAGAAATCTAATACAGATAGCAATAGACTCAATAGTGCTAAAGCCCTTCACACCACTTTTAATTACTTTTCTTAGAATCCATGTCAAATAATTTCTCTTCCCACTGCTTTTGTGTGCCTAATTTAGTCAGATTCCTGCT
>NW_006787746.1:571491-610217 GCF_000442215.2 Lipotes vexillifer | reverse complement strand
CCTGCTGAATAGGATGTAGGTAGAACTTTATGCTCATCTTCTTGTCTGATAGTTTATTCAGTTTAGATCAACATCATAATTACTGTTGAAATCTCAGAGAGAGCATCCAATCTAGAGCATTCGACCATTTAGGGGGTAAAGATGAAGCAAAACAACTGTTTTATTTTTAACTAAATGAGTCCAGATTGGAAAATAAGATTTTAATTCTATTGGCCTATGGGCTTTCTAACTAAATCCCAGAATTAGGCAATTAGGTGTTTGTATCAACCTATGACATCAAAGAATAGATATATTTTGTGATCTTGCTGAGCAGATGCATTCCCACCCCCCCCCAAAAAAAATGAGTAGAGGGGGCTTCCCTGGTGGCGCAGTGGTTGAGAGTCTGCCTGCCAATGCAGCGGACATGGGTTCGAGCCCTGGTCCGGGAGGATCCCGCATGCCGCGGAGCGACTGGGCCTGCGAGCCACAACTACTGAGCCTGCGCGTCTGGAGCCTGTGCTCCGCAGCAAGAGAGGCCACAACAGTGAGAGGCCCACGCACCGCGATGAAGAGTGACCCCTGCTTTCCACAACTAGAGAAAGCCCTCGCACAGAAACAAAGACCCAACACAGCCAAAAATAAATAAATAAATTTATAAAAAAAAAAAAAAAAAAAAAAAATGAGTAGAGGGAGCCAACCATGCACTTATTCTTCACTATGTATCAATGATAGAAAGGACAAAATAAAGGTCCAGAAGCATAACAATTTTGCTTTTTGTGAAGTAGACACATCAAAGTTGAGGAAGAAGTATTCCCCAAATCCCCATTATTGTTGTCATCATTTTCACCATCATCGTCATCGTCATCATAATTAAATAACAACAGAAACAGCAGCAATAATGTAATACTTAGGCAAGAATACAAATGCAATTTTATATAATATTTATATTCCTGTATATTTTGAATATAACTAGATCAGGAAATTGATCATATTTCTGGACTTGATTACCACATTCCTAGTAACTCTCTATTCTGTATATATCAGTGACTACAACTTTGCATATTAGCGCTATCTAAAAGTTTTTATTGACATGCCCCCATTCATAAAAAAAAAAAAACATCTAAAATTTTTTATTGGCATGCCCCCAAATACACACACACACACACGTTAATTTATAAATTACACATACACTACTATGTTAGTGTATGTGTAATAAATATCAATGTTGCTTAATTCTTCCTGATTGTCATATGAAAATGAGTATAAACACATACGATCTTCAACATAAAGACCTTCTTATGTACCAATCAGGGATCCTAGCAATCCATGTAAAAGGATCCTAGGAATCCATCTATATTATGTTTCTTGACTTAGAAACCCTTCCAATTTGCCAGGAGACATTCTGTGTGTCCTCGGTATGTGTCAGTTGTATCTTTCAAACAGGAATCATAGAAAGCAACCACATTATTTCTGAAAAGCAAGCCTTCATAGAAGACAGAGAAAGCCTGGAAAGAAAACAAGTAAGCCCCTTTTATGTGTTTTGTGACTAAACAGATAAAAAAGTAAACAAATTAATAAATAAACACACAAACAGATTGTTTTACCTGCCACAAAGAGGGAGCCAAAATAGAAATTATGTTCTCATACCATAAGCTCTCTAAAATAAGTGTTACTTAAAAAAAATAAAATAAACAGAGTTCATGGTTTCTTCTCTATCCCTAGGATTCAGAGTACAGTTCAATACACATGGGCTGGATTATGAGCTGATCCTACAACGATCACAACTGCTACTGATGAAATTTTGTAATTTTCTTTGAATCTACTTCTTTTACATGTCATATTTCTCTTTAAACTGAATTACATTTTATTTTGCAGTAAATCTAGATAGTTGCTGTTATAGTCAAATATATGACTATCCTAAGTGTTTAGTTAAATAAGTGTTTAATTGAATAAATACTCTGTTTTTCTTCTGCTATCAATTTCTGTTTCCATTACCTTTGTCTCCATCTTATCTTCACTTATTCATCATATTTTATTGAACTTTAGATTATTAATCATATACTTTCTAATAGTGCAGGGAAAATCGTAGTTTAGGAAGGCAAACAAACAAGTAATCAAATAATTTCAATTGAGTATGATCTGTGCTTAAATAGAAAATATATATAAGATTCAGGGTTGTCACAAAGGAAGGAATAACTAACTTCTTAACTTCATCTGGCAAGCTGAGGAAAGATTTCACAGTACAGGAGTTGCTTAAATTGGATCTTGAAGAATGAGTAAGAGTGTAGCACATGAGGTTGGAGTTAAGTAACAGGAACAAATAGCATGGTATTGGAGCATAATATACCATGATGCCACACTTATGGCTATGCTTAAACACAGAATGATAAAGTAGAAGTCCCAGAAGAATGAAGTAGGAGAGTGGGGAACTCTACTTTTATACATCAAAGTGTATAATTCTATGTAGATCATGAAGGAGAAGTTTTTGGAGCCAAATTCAAATTCCTTAAGCAAAGGAACTCTCCTATGTTATGAGCATTGAGCACCAAGACCACAATATCAAGACGTTAGGACAAGGTGCCTTTTCTCTACTTACAAAATCGTTCAGGTTTAAAAGGAAAACAGTTGTTCTGATGCCTAAGTAAATCAACCTTAGGTATGTTTGTTGGTTAGTTGAGGTGGGGCGATGGGTCGGAATAATACATGTTTATTGACACAGTTTACAAGAAAAGATACAAGGTTATATACCCTGGGGCTCCTGATAGACAGGCTGTGATAGAGATTTTATATTACATATTATTAATTTAGCCATCTTTTCAAGCTTGTATCATCCAACCCTTCGTCCTTTCTGTGGTGTACATGATAAAGCCTGCTAAGATGACTTCTGATACCTTCCATTTCCTCTGATTGCCTTTGAGACCAATATTTTGACCATCCTGTTTAACTCACAAATTATAAATTGCCACCCCTCCCAACAGAGCTGGCTGACTTCCCACCAAATTATTCACTTCTTCAGAGGAATTGGAATAAGAAACACATTCACTTACTGACCATGGGAATATCTTCATTCAAAAGAAAAACTACCTCAGGAAGATATGAATTTTCTCAAAATGCCTCAACGGGACTCAGTTGAACCAAATTTCTCAGAGAAAGCATTATATACCACAGTATCACAGCAATCTGTGACTAGTGACCAATTTTCTGATGTGTAACAGGTAAATTATTTTTATGTTATTTAAAATATCAACTCAGTCAGAAATTTTAAAAATTTGGATAAGATTCAAATTTTTCCCTAGAATAATGTGGTATTGTTACTTGCAATTTCATATATTTTATTGAGTAAGAGAGAAAGAGAAGTGGATAGGATTTCCAAAAGCATACTGGGAATTGTTTAGCCTGCATATGTGGGTTATGTATCAACAAGTAGACAACAGTTAATGTATGATGTCAGGAGGAAAAAAAGATTATAAGTTCTAATGTAAAGTATAAAAGAAATGACCATAATATAAATTAAATACAACTTTTAAAGAACATTTGCTTTTGAGCAAGCTTATATTTTAAAAGGTCTCTGGAGACCAAATTAAGCTATAAATAGTATTCCTACAATACTCTACAAATTAAGTTTTGAATGAGGTATTTAGCCTTATTCTTATAAATGTTAAAGCTTGTATACACACTTAATAACAATGAGTATTTTGTCTGATGACACACAATTAGTTCTGTTTTTATTGCCACTTTTGACATTTAATAATAATGCTATGATTTTACAATGCAAAGGATGTACATACTCATATTCACTGTAGTAAGAAACTAGTTTTTTTTTTAATTTTTAAAGGATTACTATAATAAGTAGAATTTTTAAAATAAAATGCTACACTAAGAAATCATATAACTGAAAATGAAGTAGAAGCAGAAATCCTAATCAAATAAACAAAAAGACTTAATTTCCTTTTCTCAGAAGTGTTCAAATTAGATTCTTATCTCAATCTGTTGAGTTCTTTCTCTCATAATTCCTTCGTCTGGTCACTAGGATCCAACCAAAATTAACTATAAAGTAGTCCTAACATTTACACTGTTTCTCATTCTTTCTTAAGAAGTTTACTAATGTTTTTAGCAATCACTATGTCCCATATATTTTACTAAGTGCCTTACATTTATTACCTCACTTAATTATCATAAAATCCTGTGAGGCAGATGCTAATAAAATTTAGTCTACACACAAAAAGAGTGAAGGAAAATTAAATATTCAACCAAATACCTACTATACTGTTTAAATAATTCTACTTTCCCTTGTTATGGAACTTTCTTTAAAACTTTTTTTTCTCATGCCTAGAAATTTCTATACGTAAGTATTCATCTATAAATACTGTATCTGTTCTTCAAATCTCAGTCTTAAATATGTTTCCCTCTTATTTTCTACCTCCAACTCACATTACATTTCATATTTTTTTGAACTACAGCACTTTGTGTATGTGTTCTCTATCTAGCATATACTTTCACTGGTTTCTATGTTTTCCTGTATCTTCAATGTAACTTTAAGCTACTTGAAAGCAGAGGGTCCTCAGTGATCTTCATGTCTCCATCTTTACTGATTTTGGCACAGAAAGTGTCCAGTAAGACTTGGAGTTTCTCTCACAATTGAGCATTTCCTAATGTCTCATGGGGACTTAGTGAGGAGTCAGAACTGTTACAGTTGAGCCCATCATATGGCCCTGCCTCTCACATGATTCTTCCTCTCTAAATCCCCAGGAGACTTTTGAAAGCAATAAATTAACATTTAAATATCAAATTTAATTGAAAACATTGCTTTTCAGATAGTAAAACTTTCTTCAATTTTCAAGCGATTGGTTCGCCATAAAATTTTAGTTGTTTTTTTCCCTTACACAATTCTGAAAAATAGAGGATAGAAGGTAACGGAAAGAATGACGGAATGAAGAGAAGAAAGGAAGAAAAATAAGATGGAAAATAGAAAAGGAAAGGAAGGAAGAAAGAAAAAACAATTTCTCTGTTGTAAATGCATTAGTACTAGAAGATTTTATGGCCCTTCAGACATTCAACCTTGCTAAATTAATTGTTTTCATGACTGCAATCCTCCAAACAGTTTAAAATGATAACTTAGAATTACTGACATCTGGAGGACTCAACAACAGCTCTAATTCATATAAACTCATGACATATCAAGGCTTTGGATACATTTTAGGAGAATGAGTTTTTTGTATTTTCATAAAAACATGTTATTTTTTTCTTACAGTATCAAGAGGATAATCACAAAATTTTCTCTGGAAATTGTTAATTAATAGACAAAATGGATAGGAGAGATGCCTTAATCTGAGTGTTTTATACCTTTACCTCCCCAAGGTGAATATTTCAACTTTTTGCCTTGACCAAGAGTTATCTAATAATTAACCTAAAGGAAAAAAAAACAAAAAAGATTAGCACTCCTAGATTAAAAAAGCAAAAATTAATATGTACCATTTGATCCTTTGTCAGTAAATTAGCATAAGCATTAGAATCTCCAAAGGTCTTATAAAAAAAGAAGTCAAAAGACAACCCCTACAATACTTGGCAAAAATTATACCTATGGGAGTCTTTTGTTTAAGTTTCATTTGTATAGAGTTTCAGATTTGCAAAAAAAAAAAAAAAATTCTGGAGATCTGTTTCACAGCAATGTGACTATACTTAGCATAAATGAACTGTATACATAAAAATAATTACTATGGTAAACTTTATGTTATGGGTCTTTTGTCACAATTTTTTTTCTCCAAAAGCCTGAATCGGTGTCTTATGTATTTGATCAGGAGATTAAAAAATTGAGTGAGGCTCTGCCTGTCTTCATATAGCTTGCAATTTATAGAGGTTATAGGACAATGCCTAACTAACAAATTACACTAAATAACCCGTGTGCCTCAGATAGAATGCTTTACAAAATTTAAAGAGAGAAAAATCTTATCCTGGTGAACAAAATATAAGTAAGGGTGTTTCCCTTCGTTTGAAAACAGGGAAATGTTTTCAAGGAAATTCTTAGCTATAAATCAATGAAGTTTCTGATGCAAAGTTACGTAAGGTAATAAGGTGGTGAAACCCAATCTCCTTGATAGATTGTAGTTAACTGCTCTAGTTCTAACTAAACCTTGCCACTTTCATTTAAATAAAATAATCCATTAAGTGGGTTCCTCATTTCTGGGACTATTTCAGAGCGGGAGATGCTTAAACATAGTCTACAAGATCTCAAGTGCTTCTAAAGTTTCTGGCTCCAGTCAACAAATGTAATTTTAATACAATTCCAGACTTACAAAGAATTTTTTAAAAAAGAATGAGAAATTGAAAACAGATTAGGTGGATGTAAGTGGTAAGAAAACTCAGAAGTCTGTGTTGTCTTGGCTACAAATGTGAGCATGTGATCTTGATACTAAGCCTTGAGGCACAAAAAAAATAGAGGACTTGAACCTGAAATTCTCACATTCAGTCAAGGACTCATTATTTTTCTATTTTTAAAATTTTTTTGGATGGGAGCATAACCCTTGATTAACATCACTCCCTGGGGAAGACAAGGCAATTCTGTTACTAAGGAGGAAATCTTCCTCAGTATAGGTCCCATTATACTGCAGATTATGTTCAAGTAAAGAGATGCTTATAATTAAAATTTCCCAACACACAAAGAAACCATTCATTATGAATGAGACCCCACAGAAATAATAAACAGATTTAAATCTCTAATGAATTCAGATATTCAATTATCAGGAATAAGCTGAAAAATAATAAGCAAGTGGGAAATAGTGATGCTTTCTTCTTCTCTTGGAACTCAGTTCCTCTTGTTTTTATTCATAATATTTTTAAAAAACAAAAGCAAACAATTTAGTAATCTTGTGGAAATATATTTTAGAGAATACACAGGAAACCCTAAGTGTTTGCCTTTGGAGAAATGTGTTCCTCTGTACCCTAGAGAGCTTAATGTTTATTTTTATAGACACAAAGCACTTCATATATTAATTGCAATAAGTGGAAATCATTCTAAAATGAACTATATATGTACTTCCTTCTTCAGTACAATCTTCTGAGCATTAGAAAATATTTTTGTTAATTTATTTTTTTGTTAAAGATATTTATTTCGTTATTTACACAGCACATAGGAACGATTGAAAATTTAAGAAGTAAAATACAGAAAGCAAGTGAAATTTAAATTTAAGATAAACTACAGATCATATTTTAGTATAAGTTGTCCCAAAGTAACATTTATCTAGGCATCCTATATTTTATCTGGTAATTAAACACATAAATCCTCTGCTAGGTATTGGAGACACAGGGAAGAATTTTAGACATAATCATTGTCTTTATAAACTTTATAATCAGTGGTAGCTTCAAAAAGCATAATGAAAATAATAAATATTTTTAAATATTTTAAGTAAAAGAGATTCTCTGTGTCACATCTTAATAATTATACTATGACTGATTGAAAAATACAGAGTTACAAAATTTTCTTCAATAATGGCTCTAGTTTTTGTCTCCTCCTATAATGCTTTACTATTAAGATAAAATATAGCACTGTCAGTGGGTCTACACATCTCTTTTTACATCTATCAAAATCTAGTTCCAAAAAGAGGGTTGATCCCTAGATAACTGATTTTGGAATAGGTGAGGTATTATTGTTACACATATTCTACTTTTAAAAATGTTTATATCAAGGTTAATATGTAGGTTTTATTCTGGGATAAGAGTGGAATTTGAATTAAAGACTAAATATTAAAATAGGTTTTGGAAATTTAATTAGGTCCCTTATTTAAAGAAGGTGTTTAAGTGTTCTTTGGCAGCAACTGTAGAGTATATGCTAAATGAAAATAAATTCAAATGAAAAAGAAACTAAATAAACGTCTTGTTTAGGTATCATTTTCTCTAGTTGTTATGGAAATTATCTTTTCATTGACTATGAAACAAATAATTAAACATTAATGCACAATTTTATTCAGAATTGGAGTTCTATATCTGGAAATATATATCAAATATATATATCCCAAACATATATCCCAATATATAAATCCCAAATATAAGAAGAATCCAATTCTCTGCTGCCAGTATTTGTAATTATGCATCTTTCTTAATTTTAACAGAAGTCATTCTCATCTGTTTTCAGAAGGAAAAAGCCTTTAAGAGAAATTTTTAGAATGATGCCTTTTGACATTTGCTTTCAGTTTTAAACCATAATTGCAAATAAACAGCATTTTTAAAAAATCTAACACATTTGATCTCTTGGCTATTTTTCTGTAAGCAGTACTTTGATCCCAGATTTCTCTCAAAAAATGTCAAGGCTAGATAATATAAATTAGCATCTAGGAATTTTGCCATTGACACGATGGCATGAGGAAGTAAACTGTAGAAATTAGAGATACATCATGGATACAATTGAGTTGATGCTTTTTAATTACCCTGTATCTTTGCTGGCTAATGGATTTTCTCTCCCAATCACACAGAGTGCAATGACTTCTATGAGGTATGTGGTAGATGGATAAGTATGAAATCCAAAGCAACTTGTTTATTTGAGACCGTGATTGTTGAACATATATTTGTAGATAAAGGAATTTGCTTATTTCCTTTCTCTTTCTAATAAAGTATAGATTTTAGTCAAAAGTCTGTAATTGATAAACAGGAAATGTTTCAGGAGTGGAATTAACATTGGAAATAAACTTCGCCTCTCTTCATTTTGCCTATTTACCTTCTTCTCCAAAGACTAAAGGAGCAATTATGAAGAAAAAAAAAAAAAGAGAGAGAGAGTAGTTTAAAAGACACAGCTGTGCACACAATAATTCCCTAGCAAGCTTTAGAAAATGCATGAAGCTGAGAAGAGAGGAAGGAAAATAAAGCATCGAGGAAGAAAAGAAATGTATGGGAAAGTGATAAGACAGAAAGGGGAGTTTGTTTTGTGCAGACTTTCATCTTCATTTGAATAGTATCAACTAGTTAAAATAAATGATAGTATGAATGTGCTTTCCAAAACAGTGTATTTTATTTCCACAAAAGAAAAGTCATTTCACTGAACTGCGTGGGAAAAGGAGACACTTTAAATAAAAGGAATTTCTAAGGATAGAATGCTATTTAAACCTCAGATGAGAACATGGAATACATTTTGACATACCATGTGTCAGCCTTCAGTTTAATATTATTTCATGCACACATTTCCTTTTTCTTAGAAACTGATTAGAATTTACTTATATTTTCCATTATTTGTTCCATTTCCTATATTTCTCTGCAAAACACTTTTAATGGTTGCATCAAGTTGTGTTCATAGACAGGCATTTATAGCACACTGTGTGAATTATCCTGAATATATATTCTCTGCTGAATGCCAAGTTATTGGGTTCTCTCTTAAAACTGGCTATGTTGGATTTAACAGTATAAACTAGAAAATAAAAATGTAAAGAGACTATATGCTATGGTCAAAATGTCTGTGGTTCAAATAGTATATGTATATATGATTATATATATGCATATATAAATATTATGTATATAAAAATATATGTACACATATACATAAATAGGCAGACTCATTTCTTATCTAGAAAAAGTTTAGGGAAGTTTACTACAGCAATGATGGTTAATAATTGCTACATGCCAGACCATATGCTATTTGCTATACACACACTATTTCATTTAGTACTCTCAAAAACCTTATGAACTAGATACTGCTAATAACTCTTTTGTAAAGATGAATAGATCAATTTTTACATAAGTCATATATTTTTTTTCCACAATCCTACAGTTTGGAAGGGGCAGAGGCAATATTTGCTCTAAAAAGATCCAATGCCAAAGTAAGTCCTATTTTTCCCTTCACCAGCAACAAACAAATGAAGAATAGGGGAAAATAAAGGTAGAAAAATAAGGGATAGATCTAAGATGAAGACATAAGTTAATCTAAATTGTATACCACACAATATATTATTTCAAACAAGTGGCCAAAATATACTAGGCTTTCGAAACCCCTACCTACAAACTCTAGTCAGTTATGTATTTTACAGATGCCATGGTATTATTTTTTAATACCAGAATTAAAGTTATTCTTAGAAACAAGACAATTATAAATTTCACTAGGACATGTGCTTTAAAGGGATGCTATGTCAGGTAATGCACAATGTTCTATGACTGTCAAAGAGTGAACATAGCAATTCATTGCTAAGTACTTCCTATAGAGGTAATTATTTATCAGTATATACAATAGAAATATCTTCATTTAAAAAAAAAAAAAAAAGGTTGGGTTAGTGTTCTTTAACGAAAACTGAGGGACCTGCAGTAGATTCCTGTTACAATAGAATAATGTGCCAAATCTTCTCAGAGATGAACCAAATGACTTTTACTAAAGGTAGTTAGGGAGAAAAAAAACAAAAACACAACAAAAGGCTTATGGCATATATTTCACAAAGCCTATGTACAAAACTTTTTGCACTTTGTTATTGAAAAGTGTCCTGATAACTTCTTTAGAATGGTTAACTACTGATGTATAAAAGTCCTTCTCAAACACTTGATTTGTCTAATTTCTCCAGAATAAAGCACAGTCCAAGCAGCAAATTACAAAGAGACCAAAGGAACTGACAGTAATAGCAAAAGTAATAACTCCCAGCAAAAACCTAGAGGAAAGACAGAACTGTTATAGCAAAATACAATAATTAAATAAGGATGTGCTAATATTTGTAAAAATCCAAGAAAGCAGGAAATGCACAATATATTAAAATTTTTTAAACTTTAAAACAAAGTAGTACATACCCATTTAAAAAAATATATGAAAGGTTTTCTGCATCTATTGAGATGATCATATGGTTTTTCTCCTTCAATTTGTTAATACGATGTATCACATTGGTTGATTTGTGTATATTGAAGAATCCTTGCATTCCTGGAATAAACCCCACTTGATAATAGTGTGTGATCCTTTTAATGTGCTGTTGGATTCTGTTTGCTAGCATTTTGTTGAGGATTTTTACATCTATGTTCATCAGTGATATTGGCCTGTAGTTTTCTTTTTTGGTGACATATTTGTCTGGTTTTGGTATCAGAGTGGCCTTGTAGAATGAGTTTGGGAGTGTTCCTCTCTCTGATATATTTTGGAAGAGTTTGAGAAGGATAGGTGTTAGCTCTTCTCTAAATGTTTGATAGAATTTGCCTGTGAAGCCATCTCATCATGGGTTTTTGTATGTTGGAAGATTTTTAATCACAGTTTCAATTTCAGTGCTTGCAACTGGTTTGTTTAGATTTTCTATTTCTTCCTGGTTCAGTCATGGAAGGTTGTGATTTTCTAAGAATTTGTCAAATTCTTCCAGCTTGTCCATTTTATTGGCATATAGTTTCTTGTTGTAATCTCTTATGATCCTTTGTATTTCTGTAGTGTCAGTTGCTACTTTTCCATGTTCATTTCTAACTCTACTGATTTGAGTCTTCTCCCTTTTTTTCTTGATGAGTCTGGCTAATAGTTTTTCCATTTTGTTTATCTTCTCAAAGAACAAGCTTTTAGTTTTATTGATCTTTGCTATAATTTCTTTCATTTTTTTCATCTATTTCTGATTTGATCTTTACAATTTCTTTCTGTATGCTAACTTTCAACAAAATTGAACACCCACTTATGATAAAAACCCTCAAGAAAGTAGGCATAGAGGGAACTTACCTCAACATAATAAAGTCCATATATGACAAGCCCACAGCCAACATCATTCTCAATGGTGAAAAACTGAAAGCATTTCCACTAAGATCAGGAACAGGACAAGGTGGCCCACTCTCACCACTATTATTCAACATAGTTTTGGAAGTTTTAGCCATAGAAATCAGAGGAGAGAAAGAAATAAACAGAAATCAAATCAGAAAAGAAGTAAAGATGTCACTGTTTGCTGATGACATGATACTATACATAGAGAATCCAAAAGATGCTAACAGAAAACTAGGGCTAATCAATGAATTTGGTAAAGTAGCAGGATACAAAATTAATGCACAGAAATCTCTTGCATTACTATAAACTAATGATGAAAAATTTGAAAGAGAAATGAAAGAAACACACCCATTTACCACTACAACAAAAAGAATAAAATATCTAGCAATAAACCTACGTAAGGAGACAGAAGACCTGTATAGTTTCCTGCTGTATGCAGAAAACTATAACACACTGATGAGAGAAATTAAAGATGATACAAACAGATGGAGACATATACCATGTTCTTGGATTGGAAGAATCAACATTGTGAAAATGACTATGCTACCCACAGCAATCTACAGATTCAGTGCAATCCTTATCAAAATACCAATGGCATTTTTCACAGAACTATAACAAAATTTTTCAGAAATTGTATGGAAACACAAAAGACCCCAAATTGCCAAAGTAATCTTGAGAAAGAAAAATGGAGATGGATGAATCAGGCTCCCTGACTTCAGACTATATTACAAAGCTACAGTAATCAAGACAGTATGGTATGGGCACAAAAACAGAAATACAGATCTATGGAACAGGATAGAAAGCCCAGAGGTAAATCCACACACATATTGTGACTTTATCTTTGCTACAGGAGACAAGAATATACAATAGAGAAAAGACAGCTTCTTCAATAAGTGGTGCTGGGAAAAGTGGACAGTCCATGTAAAAGAATGAAATTAGAAGTCTGCCTAACAGCATAGAGAAAAATAAACTCAAAATGGATTAAAGACCTAAATGTAAATTCAGACACTATAAAACTCTTGGAGGAAAACATAGGCAGAACACTTTATGACATAAATCACAGCAAGATCCTTTTTGACTCACAACCTAGAGAAATGGAAATAAAACCAAAAATAAACAAATGGGACCTAATGAAACTTAAAAGCTTTTGCACAGCAAAGGAAACCATAAACAAGGAAAAAAGACAACCCTCAGAATAGGAGAAAATATTTGCAAAAGAAACAACTGACAAAGGATTAATTTCCAAAATATACAAGCAGCACATGCAGCTCAATATCAAAAACACAAACAACCCAATCCAAAAATGGGCTGAAGACCTAAAGAGACATTTCTCCAAGGAAGATATACAGATTACCAACAAACACATAAAAGGATGTTCAACATCACTAATCATTAGAGAAATGAAAATCAAAACTACAGTGAGGTATCACCTCATACCAGTTCAAATGGCCATCATCAAAAAATCTACAAACAATAAATATTAGAGAGGGTGTGGAGAAAAGGGTACCCTTTTGCACTGTTGGTGGAATGTAAATTGATACAGCCACTATGGAGAACAGTATGGAGGTTCCTGAGGTTTCTTAAAAAACTACAAATAGAACTACCATATGACCCAGAAATCCCACTACTGGGCATATTCCCTGAGAAAACCATAATTCAAAAAGAGTCAGGTACCACAATGCTCATTGCAGCACTATTTACAATAACCAGGACCTGGAAGCTACCTAAGTGTCCATCGACAGATGAATAGATAAAGAAGATGTGGCACATATATATACAATGGAATATTACTCAGCCATAAAAAAAAATGAAATTGAGCTATTTGTAGTGAGATGCATGGACCTAGATTCTGTCATACAGAGCGGAGTAAGTCAGAACTAGAAAAACAAATACCATATGCTAACACATATATATGGAATCTAAAAAAAAAAGGTTCTGAAGAACCTAGGGTCAGGGCAGGAATAAAGATGCAGATGTAAAGAATGGACTTGAGGACACAGGGAGGGGAAAGGGTAAGCTGGGATGAAGCGAGAGAGTGGCGTGGACATATATACACTACCAAATGTAAAAGAGATTGCTAGTGGGAAGCAGCCACATAGCACAGGGAGGTCAGTTCAGTGCTTTGTGTCCACATAGGGGAGTGGGATGGGTAGGTGGAAGGGAGACACAAGAGGGGGGAGAGATGGGGATATATATATATATACGTATAGCTTATTCACTTTTTTTCCTAGAGAAATGGAAATAAAAACAAAAATAAACAAATGGGACCTAATGAAACTTCAAAGCTTTTGCACAGCAAAGGAAACCATAAACAAGGAAAAAAGACAACCCTCAGAATAGGAGAAAATATTTGCAAAAGAAACAACTGACAAAGGATTAATTTCCAAAATATACAAGCAGCACATGCAGCTCAATATCAAAAACACAAACAACCCAATCCAAAAATGGGCTGAAGACCTAAAGAGACATTTCTCCAAGGAAGATATACAGATTACCAACAAACACATAAAAGGATGTTCAACATCACTAATCATTAGAGAAATGAAAATCAAAACTACAGTGAGGTATCACCTCATACCAGTTCAAATGGCCATCATCAAAAAATCTACAAACAATAAATATTAGAGAGGGTGTGGAGAAAAGGGTACCCTTTTGCACTGTTGGTGGAATGTAAATTGATACAGCCACTATGGAGAACAGTATGGAGGTTCCTGAGGTTTCTTAAAAAACTACAAATAGAACTACCATATGACCCAGAAATCCCACTACTGGGCATATTCCCTGAGAAAACCATAATTCAAAAAGAGTCAGGTACCACAATGCTCATTGCAGCACTATTTACAATAACCAGGACCTGGAAGCTACCTAAGTGTCCATCGACAGATGAATAGATAAAGAAGATGTGGCACATATATATACAATGGAATATTACTCAGCCATAAAAAAAAATGAAATTGAGCTATTTGTAGTGAGATGCATGGACCTAGATTCTGTCATACAGAGCGGAGTAAGTCAGAACTAGAAAAACAAATACCATATGCTAACACATATATATGGAATCTAAAAAAAAAAGGTTCTGAAGAACCTAGGGTCAGGGCAGGAATAAAGATGCAGATGTAAAGAATGGACTTGAGGACACAGGGAGGGGAAAGGGTAAGCTGGGATGAAGCGAGAGAGTGGCGTGGACATATATACACTACCAAATGTAAAAGAGATTGCTAGTGGGAAGCAGCCACATAGCACAGGGAGGTCAGTTCAGTGCTTTGTGTCCACATAGGGGAGTGGGATGGGTAGGTGGAAGGGAGACACAAGAGGGGGGAGAGATGGGGATATATATATATATACGTATAGCTTATTCACTTTTTTTATACAGCAGAAACCTACACACCTTTGTAAAGCAATAATACTCCAATAAAGATGTTAAAAAAATTATGAAAAGTATAAAATGAAAGTAAATATTTTATTATTTTATCACCAACCCCTTTCTCTCTACTCCAGAACTAAATACTGTTGTCATTTCCTTTGGTAATCACCAAATATAACTAAATAATACAACTTTAAATAATATGCTTCTGCCTGTTTTAACTCTTCTTCTAACAATGAATTTGATCACTCTTTGCTATGAAAATGAGGACCTTATTTATCCTTCCTTTCACATGCACTGCCTTTTTAGTCTCCCAAGTTTTGTTAGTTACTTCAATATTTCATATAATCAAAATTCACACTATATGTATTGTATTCAGTAATGCTAATTAAGTCTCCTCTTTGTTATGTTAGCAGAATTTCTAAACTAAGGTACATGGGCCACATGCATCAGAACCCCCTGTCTGCTCATTGAAATGCAGATTCCTATGTCTACCTGCAGGGAACTAATTAAGCAGCTCTGAAATGAGGAATAGGGATCTGCATTTGTAACTATATCCTAAAATAGTTCTTGTGAATACTAAATATACAGAAACACTTGGGGATTTTATTCTAAAACTGAAACCAATAAAATATATGTTAAACATGCGCTAAAAATGTTCTTACTGTAGTACCAATAGAAAAAGGTACAATACTATGCTATTAGAATCAGTATCTCAAAAAAGAATTTAGTTTTATCAAAATTTAATGCATCCTCTTTTAATTTCATTCTGGCTTCCTTCAATTTTTGATCTTACTCAGCTACCCGAGATTTGTTCTCTTTCTAAGAGTACTTTTATGGTTGGTGTACATTCTTGAGTAATTTAATAGGCTTATAAGTATTAAACTTGAGAGTATCCTTTTTACTCATACACTTCACCAATAACTTGAGCATCAAACTAAAGGTTCAAAATTTTTTCCTATCATAATTTCAAAGACACTAATTCATTTTGTTCTGTATCTGTGATTCTAATTACACAAGCATTAGATGCTTGTTAGAATGGTTGTTCCTTTTTTGGTACCCTGATGTTTTAGGTTTGTTTGTCCCTTATTAAGGTATTTATGCTTGAAGTTGTGGAATTTTTCTAGGTAATAAGGTTTTGCAAGGAATGGGATGTGCTTTTGTAGTGGAATAATTTCCTACAGATATCACTAATTTCCAGGTACATCAAAGGCATGCGAGATGTTGAGGTCTGTGTGTGAGATGCATATGAGTGCAAAATTAACTAAGTATATTTTTGAAAATGAATAATAATGCCATATGTTTCATAGTTAGCTTTTATCACTTGACATTTGAAACTTTCATCATTTAGCAGTATTTAAAATATATTAGGATTCTCAAAGAATTTTTATGATTCTTTTGCTTAAGATATAATTAACCTAATTGCTTTACATTTATATGACTTTGTTTCTTTAGTACAATGACTCCAAATGTATCTCAGGGTTTTCTTTGTGATTGCATCAGGTTGAATTTCAAAATGTTAAAATTTTTTTCTCTAGTTATATAGATATATGATATGATATTCATCCTAACATTAGGGTTAAAACTTAAGTTTCAGAGTTCTATGACTAGTCATCTTCTAGCTAAAGAAATTATTTATTTATATAAAAATGTCTTTTAAAAATTTCTTTAAGCATATTCACTCTGTTTCAGTGCAAAAGAGTTATACTATTTTGGAGACATATTTTACTACTAATAATAATTACTACTACTACTAATAATAATAATGATAATATGGCCATGGTTTATAAGTCTGGCTTTTAAATTATGCTCATTTAACATTACTTTGATAATTGCTTGAAGGGAAAATGATAACTCAGAATATTATGCATATGATGAGGCTTTGATCAGATTACTTCTTGTTACTCTGAGTGGTTGCATTTGGTTCTCAGAAAAATTTTCATGCGTATCAGATAGACAATTGCTTCACTCATTAAGATATTGTGTTTTCCTTTCCTTAATTTCTTATAACAAGACTATTTTTCAGGGTATTGAATTTTTTTATAACATGGAGAAATACATGCTCTATTACTTCTTTAGAAAGTCATTTACATACAAATGAGCTCCTCCTCTTATTCTTTTTTTTTTTTTTTTTTTTTTTTTTTTTTTTTTTTCCGGTACGCGGGCCTCTCACTGCTGTGGCCTCTCTCATTGTGGAGCACAGGCTTCGGACGCGCAGGCTCAGCGGCCATGGCTCACGAGCCTAGCCGCTCTGTGGCATGTGTGATCTTGCCGGACCGGGGCACGACCCCGCGTCCCCTGCATCGGCAGGCAGACTCTCAACCACTGTGTCACCAGGGAAGTCCTCTTATTCTTGTCTATTGTTTTCATTCTTCAAATGTTTGCATATTTGAACAAGTCTTTCAGACTACACATTAAGTTCAAAAATAAAAATTGGCAGTATTGCATTTTTGGAAATGGTGATGCAATGTTATTACTTATTTACTCAGTTTCCATGAATTTCTTCAGAATCAGAGACTACATATCCTAGGTATAAAATGAAATTTAAAAAGTAAAATTGATTTAACATATAAGAATAAGAAGGCCGTGAACTTATATCACACAGATAAATTTTCTAGGTATTGATTATCAACTTATGTGCTGGGAGTTTGAAAAATTCAGTTTGATTCAGTTTGATCATCTACTTTTTAATAAAAGTAATTGATAATAGTTCAGCCCTTTACCTTTCTTAACTGGTTCAGACTTTATCTTTCTTAATCTTAATAGTTATTCTTTTGTAAAACAAACAAATAAACAAACAAAAAAAACCTCAGCAACTATAACTCACCAGAAGTCACCAGCTCTGTTTTAGGATATTTATGGTATGATTTTACTCTGATCATCAAAGAGAGTCTAAATACCCCACACTTGATATTCATCACAAAATAATAAACTCAGCTAAAAAAACTTATTAGAAAGTTCCATTTATTAAATATTTTATTTTTAATTTCTTTTTTATGTATTTATGTAATTATTTTAGTTACTATGTAGTTACCAGCTTAATATTTTCTGGTATATATATATATATATATATATATATATATATATATATTTTTTTTTAATTACAAGATTAACAGATACAGATTGTAAGATGTAAAAAGGTACAAATGACATAAAAGGAGTTAAACTCTACTCTTCATACTCAGCTCCCACCCCCAGTTCTCTATTAACCATTTAGGGATATATTCATGAATTTATTATTCTTGCCAGAGAAAATATGATCAAATACTGTTGTAATTCACAGAGAGGACACCCCAAATAAGCACAAATACCAACACACACACACACACAGAAAACAAACAAACACACACACAGGGAAACAAACCTCTTATCTGGACAGACCTCTCATTTTTTTGCCTCTAATTCCCACCAGCCATGATCACAAATAAATCTTCTTAATATTTCATTGGCTATAATATCTTAAATTTTCCTAAAGAGAATAAACTACAGTATTATTTATAAAACATGCAGGGATAGCTCTTCCACCTCTTCCAACTTGGGTTAAGTAACAGTCTTTGGTGTAGTCTCTTCCCCTTTAGTGTGTTCTGTTCATCACTTCCTTTGGATATGATTGATAACTTGGCTTTAATACCCTGATATTTTCCTTTAGCTATTGCCCTTTTCACATAGCTAAAATATTCTAGGTGTTTGTTTGAGTTTTTCTTGAGTGAAAGAATAAGAATTTATCCACTGATCATCACACCAGTGATTAAAAAGAAGCCCCTAATGCCCTCTTTCCACATAGGTTACTACTTATCCGTAGGTGTGCAATATGCACTGAGAGTGGAAACAGAAGAAAAAGATGGTTAGTAAAGAGAGCTTGTCTTGAAATGTCAGGAAGCTTAACTTCTTTTCTTTCTGATTACATTCAAAATAAAAGGTGATTTAGAGAAAATGGAGGTAACTTTCTAACTTTCAGAGAAATAAAGGAATTATAAACTGGCATTTATTTTCTGGAAAACAACTTGACAGTAGATAAAGAGATATAATCATATGTTTTGAATAAGTAATATTACTTTTGGAATTATATCACAATAAAATTATTAGAAATTCAAAGACCCAAGAACAAAGATGGTTTTTACTACATTGTTTCTCATGCACATGCCTATCAGTTGATCCTGATTAGATAAACTGTAGTGTGTCTTTAAGATTCATTTAATAAAATAGTGTTTATAAAGAAATGCAGTAAGAGAGATATTTACATTTGAAACTGGCATACATCAATTTATCTTAGACAACTGTAAGTTATTTTGGCATTGTTAATAGTCAACAGTAGTCCTGGGTGAGGGTTAGCTGCTCCTTCAGATTTATCCCACAAAAATGTTACAATGACAGCAATTCCTACCACACATCCTGACTTATTTTAAGTAAACATTTAATAAAATAAAGTGACACTAAATGTTCTATAATCTCTCTACCTTTTTCAGAATTCTCAAAACATCCTCTATTAAAGGTTCACCTGAGACAAATGTGACCATATTCCAGTTACAGCATTTATCCCATCCTCCATCAGGGTCATGTAATCAGAAAAAGGATGAGAATATTGACCATTTAGGGATCAAGCCTGAGGAGACTTCCCAGCATTACATTTTAAGGTGCTCCCTATATTTTTATATCATGCTAATGCAAAGTTGGGGAAGGGTCTCTACAATATTCTAGATAATCCATTCACCTTCAAAACCATTTCTAACATTCATTTTGGAAATTAGCTAATTTCACCAATAAAAACCTGGTACAGATGGGGCATAGAGATAGCTAGATTACTCACTGCAGCAGCCTCTGTAGTGTGGTATCTCTGATAAATGCTAGTTGACTCCTCCTGGAGTGTGAATTACTAACTATGAAAATAACAGCCCCTAGAGCATAGCTTGGAAAATATAATACATTATCTATACTGATGAATTTTAAAGTTAATTGCACAGTCAAAACACGTATAACACTAAATTCAAAAGTTTAACTACATACACACGCTATGATTTCAGTTATATTTAAATGTATAAGTACAAAATACTACTGGAAAATTTACCAAAAATGTTAACAATGTTTGATCAAAATTATTTTTATTTTCTTCCTTATAGATATATGTTTTATTTTCTAGAAAATCTCTTAACAAATACTATAGAATAAGTAGGGAAATAAAAAATATATATATATTATTTAAACTGAAAATACATAGATTAGTAGAGCACTACCTCAATGACTTGCTTGTATTCTTCAGTTTGGGCTGTTATAAAAGATACTATATATTGGGTAGATTAAACAACAGAAATTTATTTCTCACTGCCTTGGAGTCTGGGAAATTTGAGATCAGGGTGCCAGCTGATTCAGTGTCTGGTGAGGGTCTTTCTCATGTGGAAGATAGAAAGAGAGTAAATAAGCTCTCTCAGGTCTCTTCTTATAAGGGTACAAATACCATCCATGAGGGCTCCATCCTAATTACTTCCCAAAGGTCCCAGCTCCTTCTGCCATCACGTTGAGGGTTAGGGCTTCACTACATGAATTTTGGCGGGGACAAAACCATTCATTCCATAATACTGATCCTTTGTATATATAATTAAGAGCCAAGCAGGTAATGATCATTCTGTTGACTATGACTTCAATTAGTAAATAGATGACTCTTAAGCTTTCTTATAGTATTTTTCTTTTGTTTGTTCCATTCAAGAAAAATAGTGGTACTGCCAGAGCAAATACAAATTGAAAACAAGAGACAATTTCCTTGGTGAAAATCAAGGAAAGGAATTTACTGTTCTCCTTTTATAAGAATATTTACTTTTGAAAACTTGTAAGTTCTTTCTCTGTCTCTTTGAAATATATGTACATTTTTCTAAAAGCTAAATCCTTTTGCCAGCTTTCTGATATAAGAAGGTCTTTCTCAAGGACCTGAAAACTATCTATTTGGAATATAAACACGCAAGGAAGATAGTGCTCCTATTTCCCAGTTTCTGTTGAAGAGTAAAAGTCTAACTTCAGCAGGCTTTGACTCTAGTTTGTAAAACTACCTCCTTTCATAAAGATATCAGAAGTTTATTTTTCCTTTGTATAAAACCAATTGACTTGGACAGATGGTCAACTCAATTATCAAGTTAGTGGAGGATAAATTATCTTTGACAAATAGTAGTGGCAAGTGCTCTTATCTGAGAACTAGTTATTCGTTATGTTGAGAACATATACCTAATGGCTGCATCTGCTTGGCTATGTATACACTTGAGATTTCTTTCTGTCTTTGCACTCTTTTAGTGGGCTGCAATTGATGCACATTACATTCTAGCTTAATGTATTCAATAATAAAATTGTTTTCTTTCTCCTCTACCTTTGCACAAATGTCTGGGTTTATAGGACATTTTATTTTTAATTATATTTCCCCCCAAATGCACACTTTCAAAATTCCTTTCTAAATACATTTTAAAACCTATCATTTATAAATAAAGATTATTTCCCCTAAGAAATCATCAGCCACAGTGATATTTGTTTGCAAATTTGCTTTTTTCTTCTTGTTTTGGATTGTTTTTTACCCTAGTATATACGTTTTAATTACAAAATTAACAAAAATTTAAGATACAAAAGAATACAAAGGAAGGCATAAAAGGAATTAAGCTCTACCTGTCTCCTTTCACATTCAGCATCTCTACTTCTCTGATGTAACCAAGGCAACCAGATGATATTTCTTTCCATACCTTTATCCATTCTCCAATAATTCCATATAAAACATCTTTGTGAGCTGTGTAGTACTGAGGCAGGAGACAGATGGGCCACCAGGGCAAACAGTTTTTGTTCGTTCTTTGTGCACCTATACTCTGAGACAGGAATAACAGGACAATTGAGAGAGGAGGCTGGGCCCTGCCCAGATAGAATATAAGAGACCACATATTCCTCATTCTCAAAGTCAGGAGACCTCCCCAACTACACATGTGCATAAAGACTCCTTGTAGGTAAAAAGGGGAGTGATGCTTACTGATGCTCACTTACCCATAGGCCACTTTGGTAGAATCCATCTTGGCTAATTCATCATGCACCCATGGGAAAATCCTGAGATACGCCAAATATGGACTCTGAACCAGGCAAATCAAAATGATTGGTCAAAGGAAACATGGAAGAAATGCCCTGTAAAAGTGATTCAAACTGCCATGAGGGCGTGACTCTGTCTCTGAGCCCGCCCGTGTGTCTATCCACACATACTGTACTCTTTCTTTCCCTTAAAAAATACTGTACTTCTTTCACTATTTTCTGTCTTTGTGGGAATTATTTTTCTGCAAAGCCATAGGGCGAGGAGCTTGTCACTGACCACTGGTCTAGTGGCTAGGATACGATGCTCTCACCGCCAGGACCTGAACTCAGTCACTGGCTGGGAACTGAAACCCTGCTTCAAGGTGCTGCAGGCTGAGGCCACCGGAGATCAGTACTAGATTAAGTGCAGATAATTTTAGAATGCCATAAGTGTAAGACTTAATTATATAAAGTAAATTTGCAAGACCCTCTTTTTCTATGCCCAGATATGGGGCTTTTGAAAGAGTCAAAGAAAAGTTGCACCAGAGTCAAACACGATGAAATTAAAGAGGAAGGAAAATTTTATTCAAGACTATTACATTAGGAATTAAGACTATTGTGGTAGGTAGGGGAGAGAGATTGAACTCAACTCCAAGTCCATTGAAACAAAAGGCAGATTAGTTTTGAAGCACTGGGAAAAATTAGCGGAAAAGTACTGGAGGGAGAGGTTGGTCAGTATAATTAGTCCACCTGTGTTTGTTAATTGGTGCTTATCAAATCAGTCATCAGTCATCTCACAAAGACTGGTATATAGAAATCCTGTCTTTCTTGATGTTATGTTTCAAAAAAATGGCCCCCAATCCTTGAGAAAGACATGTCTGGGTTATAACACTGGAAGAGGTTGGGAGATTTACATCTCAAAGGGACAGAGAAAGAATTTATAATTGCTCTAAAGGAAATGTTCTATGAAAAGGGGGTGTGGTCAGGGGCCAATAGCAGGGAAGAAGTAAGCATGTCTAAAATTTCATCAAGTTGAGGGGAATACTGAGGCCAATTGATAATAGTTAAAGCCTGGCTAGATTTGGGAAATGATCTAGTAGTAAAAGATAAAATTACAACATGCATCAGGTGGTAAATGTAGCAACACAATAACCTCCACTGAAAATATACATGTCACATTATAGGACTACAAAACTCATGCCCTAAAGCCAAACTGATCAACAGATGGTTGTACAGAATAAGAAATCAAGAGGACTCTGTATGTGAGTAGCTTTTGCCAAAATAATAATATCAATTTATATCCTAAACTAGACCATGAAATATTCTATATCAAATCAATATCTTCATTTTAACAATACACATTAATAAGAATAAACTATAATGATCATGTTTACTATTTTATATAATCAAACACTTTTAATTTCTCCATGTGATCAGTTTATTGTTTCACAATCCCACTGATTGGAAATGGAAACCAATAATATTTTTTTAGTCATCATTTCAGGAACTAAAACCAGAAGCTGAAATGTCAATAAATATGATAGAACTTAGCTCAGTCAGCACAGTCTTATTATCTAATAAATTCTAATTCTTTAAACAGTTCTTAACAGAACTAATTTAACTATGCTTTATATTTCCCACCTTCCTGCAACTAACATTTAACCACATCTTTTTTTTCTTTTTTCTTTAACATCTTTATTGGGGTATAATTACTTTACAATGTGTGTTAGTTTCTGCTTTATAACAAAGTGAATCAGTTATACATATACATATGTTCCCATACCTCTTCCCTCTTGCGTCTCCCTCCCTCCCACCCTCCCTATCGCACCCCTCCAGGCGGTCACAAAGCACCAAGCCGGTATCCCTGTGCCATGCGGCTGCTTCCCACTGGCTATCTACCTTGTGTTTGTTAGTATAGAGATGTCCATGTCTCTCTTTCGCCCTATCACAGCTCATAATTCCCCCTCCCTATATACTCAAGTCCATTCTCCAGTAGGTCTGTGTCTTTATTCCTGTCTTACCCATAAGTTCTTCATAACATTTTTTTCTTAAATTCCATATATATGTGTTAGCATACAGTATTTGTCTTTCTCTTTCTGACTTACTTCACTCTGTATGACAGACTCTAGGTCTATCCACCTCATAACAAATAGCTCACTTTCGTTTCTTTTTATGGCTGAGTAATATTCCATTGTATATACGTGCCACATCTTCTTTATCCATTCATCTGACGATGGGCACTTAGGTTGCTTCCATCTCTGTGCTATTGTAAATAGAGGTGCAATGAACATTTTGGTACATGACTCTTTCTAAATTATGGTTTTCTCAGGGTATATGTCCAGTAGTGGGGTTGCTGGGTCATATGGTAGTTCTATTTGTAGTTTCTTAAGGAACCACCATACTGTTCTCCATAGTGGCTGAACCAATTCACACTCCCATCAGCAGTGCAAGAGTGTTCCCTTTTCTGCACATCCTCTCCAGCATTTATTGTTTCTAGATTTTTTGATGATGGCCATTCTGACTGGTGTGAGATGATATCTCATTGTAGTTTTGATTTGCATTTCTCTAATGATTAATGATGTTGAGCATTCTATCATGTGTTTGTTGGCAGTCTGTATATCTTCTTTGGAGAAATGTCTATTTAGGTCTTCTGCCCATTTTTGGATTGGGTTGTTTATTTTTTTGTTATTGAGCTGCATGAGCTGCTTGTAAATTTTGGAGATTAATTGTTTGCCAGTTGATTCATTTGCAAATATTCTCTCCCATTCTGAGGGTTGTCTTTTGGTCTTGTTTATGGTTTCCTTTGCTGTGCAAAAGCTTTGAAGTTTCATTAGGTTCCATTTGTTTATTTTTGTTTTTATTTCCATTTCTCTAGGAGATGGGTCAAAAAGGATCTTGCTGTGATTTATGCTATAGAGTGTTCTGCCTATGTTTTCCTCTAAGAGTTTGATCACTTCTGGCCTTACATTTATGTCTTTAATCCATTTTGAGCTTATTTTTGTGTATGGTGTTAGGGGTGATCTAATCTCATACTTTTACATGTACCTGTCCAGTTTTCCCAGCACTACTTATTGAAGAGGCTGTCCTTTCTCCACTGTATATTCCTGCCTCCTTTATCAAAGATAAAATGTCCATATGTGCGTGGGTTTACCTCTGAGCTTTCTATCCTGTTCCATTGATCTTTCTGTTTTTGTGCAAGTACCATACTGTCTTGATTAGTGTAGCTTTGTATTATAGTCTGAAGTCAGTGAGCCTGATTCCTCCAGCTCCATTTTTTGTTCTCAAGATTTCTTTGGCTATTCAGAGTCTTTTGTGTTTCCATACAAATTGTGAATTTTTTTGTTCTAATTCTGTGAAAAATGCCAGTGGTAGTTTGATAGGGATTGCATTGAATCTATAGATTGCTTTGGGTAGTAGAGTCATTTTCACAATGTTGATGCTTCCAATCCAACAACATGCTATATCTCTCCATCTATTTGTATCATCTTTAATTTCTTTCATCAGTGTTTTATAATTTTCTGCATACAGGTCTTTTCTCTCCTTAGATAGGTTTATTCCTAGATATTTTATTCTTTTTGTTGTAATGGTAAATGGGAGTGTTTTCTTGATTTCACTTTCAGATTTTTCATCACTAGTATATAGGAATGTCAGAGATTTCTGTGCATTAATTTTGTATCCTGCTACTTTACCAAATTCATTGATTAGCTCTAGTAGTTTTCTTGTAGCATCTTTAGGATTCTCTATGTATAGTATCATGTCATCTGCAAAGAGTGACAGCTTTATTTCTTCTTTTCCGATTTGGATTCCTTTTATTTCCTTTTCTTCTCTGATTGCTGTGGCTAAAACTTTGAAAACTATGTAGAATAAGAGTGGTGAGAGTGGGCAACCTTGTCCTGTTCCTGATCTTAGTGGAAATGCTTTCAGTTTTGCACCATTGAGGATGATGTTGGCTGTGGGTTTGTCATATATGGCATTTATTATGTTGAGGAAAGTTCCCTCTATGCCTACTTTCTGCAGGGTTTTTATCATAAATGGGTGTTGAATTTTGTCAAAAGCTTTCTCTGCATCTATGGAGATGATCATATGTTTTTTCTCCTTCAATTTGTTAATATAGTTTATCACATTGATAGATTTGTGTATACTGAAGAATCCTTGCATTCCTGGAATAAACCCCACTTGATCATGGTGTATGATCCTTTTAATGTGCTGTTGGATTCTGTTTGCTAGTATTTTGTTAAGTATTTTTGCATCTATGTTCATCAGTGATATTGGCCTGTAGTTTTCTTTCTTTGTGACATCCTTGTCTGGTTTTGGTATCAAGGTGATGGTGGCCTCGTAGAAGGAATTTGGGAGTGTTCCTCCCTCTGTTATATTTTGGAAGTGTTTGAGAAGGATAGATGTTAGCTCTTCTCTAAATTTTTGATAGAATTCGCCTGTGAAGCCATCTGGTCCTGGGCTTTTGTTTGTTGGAAGATTTTTAATCACAGTTTCAATTTCAGTGTTTGTGATTGGTCTGTTCATATTTTCTATTTCTTCCTGATTCAGTCTTGGTAGTTTGTGCATTTCTAAGAACTTGTCCATTTCTTCCAGATTGTCCACTTTATTGGCATAGAGTTGCTTGTAGTAATCTCTCATGATCTTTTTTATTTCTGCAGCGTCAGTTGTTACTTCTCCTTTTACATTTCTAATTCTATTGATTTGAGTCTTCTCTTTCTTTTTCTTGATGAGCCTGGCTAATGGTTTATCTATTTTATTTATCTTCTCAAAGAACCAGCTTTTAGTATTATTGATCTTTGCTATTGTTTCCTTCATTTCTTTTTCATTTATTTGTGATCTGATTTTTATGGTTTCTTTTCTTCTGCTAACATTGGGGCTTTTTTGTTCTTTCTCTAATTGCTTGAGGTGCAAGGTTAGGTTGTTTAATCAAGATGTTTCCTGCTTCTTAAGGTGGGCTTGTATTGCTATAAACTTCCCTCTTAGAACTGCTTTTGCTGCATCCCATAGGTTTTGGGTCATTGTGTCTCCATTGTCATTTATTTCTAGGTATTTTTTAATTTCCTCTTTGATTTCTTCAGTGATCACTTCGTTATTAAGTAGAGTATTGTTTAGCCTCCATGTGTTTGTATTTTTTACAGATCTTTTCCTATAATTGATATCTAGTCTCATAGCATTGTGGTCAGAAAAGATACTTGATACAATTTCAATTTTCTTAAATTTACCAAGGCTTGATTTGTGACCCAAGATATGATCTATCCTGGAGAATGTTCCATGAGCACTTGAGAAGAAAATGTATTCTGTTGTTTTTGGATGGAGTGTCCTATAAATATCAATTAAGTCCATCTTGTTTAATGTATCATTTAAAGCTTGTGTTTCCTTATTTATTTTCATTTTGGATGATCTGTCCATTGGTGAAAGTGGGGTGTTGAAGTCCCCTACTATGAATGTGTTACTGTCGATTTCCTATTTTATGTCTGTCAGTTTTTGCCTTATGTATTGAGGTGCTCCTATGCTGGGTGTATAAATATTTACAATTGTTATATCTTATTATTGGATCTATCCCTTGATCATTATGTAGTGTCCTTCTTTGTCTCTTCTGATAGTCCTTATTTTTAAGTCTATTTTGTCTGATATGAGAATTGCTACTCCAGCTTTCTTTTGGTTTCCATTTGCATGGAATATCTTTTTCCATCCCCTTACTTTCAGTCTGTATGTGTCTCTAGGTCTGAAGTGGGTCTCTTGTAGACAGCATATATATGGGTCTTGTTTTTGTATCCATTCAGCCAATCTGTGTCTTTTGGTGGGAGCATTTAGTCCATTTACATTTAAGGTAATTATCGATATGTATGTTCCTATTCCCATTTTCTAAATTGTTTTGGGTTCGTTATTATAGGACTTTTCCTTCTCTTGTGTTTTTGTCTAGAGAAGTTCCTTTAGCATTTGTTGTAAAGCTGGTTTGGTGGTGCTGAACTCTCTCAGCTTTTGCTTGTCTGTAAAGGTTTTAATTTCTCCATCAAATCTGAATGAGATCCTTGCTGGGTAGAGTAATCTTGGTTGCAGGTTTTTCTCCTTCATCACTTTCAGTATGTCCTGCCACTCCCTTCTGGCTTGCAGAGTTTCTGCTGAGAGATCACCTATTAACCTTATGGGGATTACCTTGTGTGTTATTTGTTGTTTTTCCCTTGCTGCTTTTAATATGCTTTCTTTGTATTTAAATTTTGACAGTTTGATTAATATGTGTCTTGGCGTATTTCTCCTTGAATTTATCCTGTATGGGACTCTCTGTGCTTCCTGGACTTGATTAACTATTTCCTTTCCCATATTAGGGAAGTTTTCAACTATAATCTCTTCAAATATTTTCTCAGTCCCTTTCTTTTTCTCTTCTTCTTCTGGAACCCCTATAATTCGAATGTTGGTGTGTTTAATGTTGTCCCAGAGGTCTCTGAGACTGTCCTCAGTTCTTTTCATTCTTTTTTCTTTATTCTGCTCTGCAGTAGTTATTTCCACTATTTTATCTTCCAGGTCACTTATCTGTTCTTCTGCCTCAGTTATTCTGCTATTGATTCCATCTAGAGTTCTTTTAATTTCATTTATTGTGTTGTTCATCATTGCTTGTTTCATCTTTATTTCTTCTAAGTCCTTGGTAACTGTTTCTTGCATTTTTTCCATTCTATTTCCATGATTTTGGATCATTTTTACTATCATTATTCTGAATTCTTTTTCAGGTAGACTGCCTATTTCCTCTTCATTTGTTAGGTCTGCTGCATTTTTATCTTGCTCCTTCATCTGCTGTGTGTTTTTCTGTCTTCTCATTTTGCTAATCTTATTGTGTTTGGGGTCTCCTTTTTGCAGGCTGCAGGTTTGTACTTCCCGTTGTTTTTGATGTCCGTCTCCAGTAGCTAAGGTTGTTTCAGTGGGTTGTGTAGGCTTCCTGGTGGAGGGGACTAGTGCCTGTGTTGTTGTGTATGAGGCTAGATCTTGTCTCTCTAGTGGGCAGGTCCACGTCTGGTGGTATGTTTTGGGGTGTCTTTGGACTTATTATGATTTTAGGCAGCCTCTCTGCTAATGGGTGGGGCTGTGTTCCTGTTTTGCTAGTTGTTTGGCATAGGTTGTCCAGCAGTGTAGCTTGCTGGTCGTTGAGTGAAGCTGGGTGCTGGTGTTAAGATGGGGGTCTCTGGAAGATTTTTGCTGCTTGATATTATGTTGAGCTAGGAGGTCTCTTGTTGACCAGTGTCCTGAAGTTGGCTCTCCCACCTCAGAGGTAGAGTCCTGACTCCTGGCTGGAGCAGCAAGAGCCTTTCATCCACATGGCTCAGAATAAAAGGGAGAGAGAGTAGAGAGAATTGGTACTAGTAGGAAGAAAGAAAGAAAGAAAGAAAGGAAGAAAGAAAGGAGGGAAGGAAGGAAGGAGGGAAGGAAGAACGAAAGAAAGAAAGAAGGAAAGAAGGCAAGAAGGAAAGAAAAGAGGGAGGGAGGGAGGGAGGGAGGAAGGAAGGAAGGAAGGAAGGAGGGAAGGAAGGAAAAAAGATAGAAAGAAAGAAGATACAGTAAAATAAAATAAAGTATAATAAAGTTATTGAATTAAAAAATAATTATTTAGGAAAAAAAAGAAGGACGGATAGAACCTTAGGACAAATGGTGGAAGCAAAGCTATACAGACAAAATCTTACACAGAAACATACACCCTCACAAAAAGAGGTAAAGGGGAACAAATCATAAACTTGCTCTCAAAGTCCACCTCCTCAATTTGGGATGATTCATTGTCTAAAGGAGGGAAAGAAGGAAAGAAAGAAAGAAAGGAAGAAGGTAAAGTATAATAGAGTTATTTAAATTAAAATTAATCATTAAGAAAAAAATTTAAAAAAAAACAATGGACGGATAGAACGCTAGGAGAAATGGTGGAAGCAAAGCTATACAGACAAGATCTCACACAGAAGCATACACATACACATTCACAAAAAGAGGAAAAGAGGAAAAAATCATAGATCTTGCTCTCAAAGTCCACCTCCTCAGTTTGGGATGATTCGCTGTCTATTCATGTATTCCACAGATGCAGGGTACATCAAGTTGATTGTGGAGCTTTAATCCGCTGTTTCTGAGGCTGCTGGGAGAGCTTTCCCTTTCTCTTCTTTGTTCTTACAGTTCTCAGGCGCTCAGCTTTGGATTTGGCCCTGCCTCTGCGTGTACGTCGCTGGAGGGCGTCTGTTTTTTGCTCAGACAGGATGGGGTTAAAGGAGCCGCTGACTCGGGGGCTCTGGTGCACTCAGGCCAGGGGGAGGGAGGGGCACGGAGTGCGGGGCAGGCCTGCGGTGGCAGAAGTCAGCGTGACATTGCACCAGCCCGAGGCCAGCCATGTGTTCTCCTGGGGAAGTTGTCCCTGGATCCTGGGAACCTGGCAGTGGCAGGCTGCACAGGCTCCCCGGAAGAGGGGTGTGGATAGTGACCTGTGCTCGCACACAGGTCCCTTGATGGCGTCAGCAGCAGCCTTAGTGTCCCCCGCCCGTCTCTGGGGTTCGTGCTTTTATCCGCGGCTTGCGCCCGTGTCTGGGGTCCGTGCTTTCAGCTGCGGCTCACCCCAGTCTCTGGAGCTCCTTTAAGCAGTGCTCTTAAACCCCTCTCCTCGCGCACCAGGAAACAAAGAGGGAAGAAAAAGTCTCTTGCCTCTTCGGCAGGTCCAGACTTTTCCCCGGACTCCCTCCTGGCAAGCTGTGGTGCATTAACCCCTTCAGGCTGTGTTCGAGCCGCCAACCCCAGTCCTCTCCCTGCGCTCCAACTGAAGCCCGAGCCTCAGCTCACAGCCCCGCCTGCCCCGGTGAGTGAGCAGACAAGCCTCTCAGGCTGGTGAGTGCTGGTAGGCACCGATCCTCTGTGCGGGAATCTCTCTGCTTTGCCCTCCGCACCCCTGTTGCTGTGCTCTCCTCCGCGGCCCCAAAGCTCCCCCCTCCGTCTCCCACAGTCTCCGCCCACGAAGGGGCTTCCTAGTGTGTGGAGACTTTTCCTCCTTCACAGCTCCCTCCCACTGGTGCAGGTGCCGTCCCTATTCTTTTGTCTCTGTTTTTTTATTTTTTTTGTTTTGCCCTACCCAGGTACGTGGGGAGTTTCTTGCCTTTTGGGAGGTCTGAGGTCTTCTGCCAGCATTCAGTAGGTGTTCTGTAGGCGCTGTTCCACGTGTAGATATATCTCTGGTGTATCTGTGGGGAGGAAGGTGTTCTCCGCATCTTATTCCTCCGCCATCTTCCCAGCACCCCCCACATCTCTTCTTAATTAATTTAAATATCAAGAACTTTATCCACTGACAGTTTTATAAATTATGCAATGTTTAGAGCGTTTCTAACTGTATGTATGAATGTTTTGAGTATTTACTGCTTGAAAATAAAGATGAGCAATCATATATATAATATATATATATATAATTTCTCTCATAAATATTATCTGTTCATGATCAATTTCATAAATGTCAGAGGTTAAAAGGATACATTATATTCCCAGATACTGTACCTTATTATAATGGGGATAATACTTTTTTTAAACTTCTATTTTATTTTGTTCTGTTTGTATAATACACAGAAAATTCCTCAGCTTGTGGTCTACAGCCAGCAATTAACACCACCTAGCAGTTGTTAAAATGGGTAATTGCCTGTTTTTATCTTCATGTGGCTTAATTCAAATGTTAATTGCTCTCTAAGCACTGATCATAAACCTACAACATCCTGTACAATCTGCAGACATTTTGAAGTAAAATAAATCACACTTTTTTTTTGTATTTGTTTTGGTGGTGGTAGTGATGGAGGGAGAGAGTAATATTCAAGAGATTTTAATATTTGGACAAGGTGAAATGCAATGATGCAACTTCCAAAGGGATTTATTATTTTTGTGGTGCTATAGTTAGATCAAGTAGAGCCATGATGTTCTTCTCTATGGTAGCCACTTAAACACTTTAAGTGAGGCTAGTGTAAACTTAAATGTGCTCTAAGGGTAAAATACACACCAGATTTCAAACACTTATTACTAAGAAAAAAAGTAAAATAACTCATTGATAATATTTATATTGATTGTATGTTGACATTCTATCATTCTGGATGTACAATACTAATGCCACCAGGTGATCAAAAATTAAACAGTCGATTGAAGAAAGAAATGGAAAATTTTATTTGCGCCAAATTTAAGGATTGTAACCCATGAAGAATATCACTGAAAGCTCTGAGAACTGTTCCACCAGTTAGAAGTCAAGGCACAGTTATATAAGTTTTTTGAGACACAGGGCCGGCTTTACATTAAATGACATATTATTCACAATCCAGATCTAAGTGTCACTGTGGCCCCTTACAAGATTAAGAAGGAATGTTATCTCTTAAAGAGTTGTCTTGTTGATGCTAGGACCATGTTGTTCTGTATGGTTGAGTAGATATTTCTGCCAAAGATGGAGGTTTGGTAGATGTATAATGCAGATACACAATGCACAGTAGTGGGGGGGAGAGGAAGCCAAAGGGCAGAGAAGTATTTTATGTTTAAATGTTCTTGTCTTGCCATAAAATAAGAATTTTATTTCACACTAGGTTAAATAAGATACAGCACTAAAATTAATTTCATTGTTTCTTTTATTCTCTTTCATATGGCTACTAGAAAATTTAAAATTATATATGTGACTCACGTTATATTTCTATTTCATAACAGTGAAGTAGAATATGAACAAATTCCTAAGGTGTTAGAAACAACCATCTTGCCTTTCCAGTTATACGACCTCTGCTTTGTGTTGGAAAACATAAGAAATGGGAAGTAATAAATTCATACATACCAACTAATGACTTTAGAAAATTGATACATTATGTTCTTTTAAAAGAAATCAAATATCTACAAATCTTTTAAAAATTCAGTTAAAACACAATTCCCGAAGCCAACCAAACTTCAAAAGTGTAAACGACAAATGAAACTAGAAAATGACACTGAGAGAAATAAAGCAGGCTGTAATTAATCAATTATTGGATAAATGGAAGAAAACAACATGCATTTTTAAAGTTAGTTTTAATGAAATACATTTAATTGTGTGCACTTTGGAGTCTTCACTAGGCAGTGGGAACCAAGAGGTCCATCTGCGTGCAATTTGAACTGAATGCAGATCCTCCTCCCTTTCCTCTTTGGCTCCATGACTAATGAGAAAATGGAATGTGTTTTGGTCTAAAGAGCCTTGTTTGAATGCAATACTATTGATTTCCTTATGACTCATCCTTCATTTTAGTGTCTTGAGAGATAAGAGATCTTATTGGATGAGACATAAAGCTGAAGTCCTGATCATCTGTGGTCATTAAGCATCCCAGGGTGCATTTTGCTAGAGAGCAGGATGGTTAGCCTATAACCTGGCCCAATTTCAATCTATGTAAGGATAGTCTAGTGACCTAAATTCTCTATGTTTGTCCAAACAAGAAACAGTTTCTTCTAAGCTCCGTGCCACAAACTGCCAAGTTTTGGCTATTTTCTATTAAACTCCTGACAACTTTCACTCTATAAATCCCTACATTTGAGTAAACTGAATGTATATTTGAAAATATGGAATCTTGTCTTATAAGATCATTGATATTCTGTAGTGAATTAAGAGATTTTTGTTATTATGGTGTAATACTATCTTATATATATAATAAAAATATAGTTTAGAAATGTGGTAGAATGTCTGTTTATGATGTTCTAGTTTATTTCAGTGAATGTATATTAAGTGCCCATTATGTAAATGTGTTATATTACCCAGTAAAAAACAAACAAACAACTATAGTCACTATCTTCAAGAAGCTAAAGGTCTGGTAAATGAGACAGTTAAGTAAACAGGTATTTGCAGGATCAAATGATAAAAGTTACAAAAGTTGTAAATAAAGAAAATGAAGAAGACAGTTCCCTAACCTCACAGTGGGTGTTTGTGGAAGAGAGGTCATGTAAAATGGTCATATGTTTGGTATTTTTGTTTACTTATACAAATAAGGTAACTAGAAATTAAACATAGGAAGGGAGTACAGAAAGTTGAACACAGAGGAAATAATATCAGCAAAGTCAAATACGCTTCACTTGGAATGGGAAATGCAATCATTATCAATGGTTTTGTTCTGAGAATAAGTAAAGTGAAACAGGGATTAGAAACAAAAACGTGTAAGGAAGAAACAGAGCAAGAAGACTAAGATTTTATTTGTTTTTTCTTGGTGGGTCTACAGATTACTTGCTTTAGAATCACCCAGAGGAGAAGAAAACCTTGGTGTTGGGCTTGCTTCCAGTGAAGCCCAGAAGAGTTAGAAGGAAGTTTATGAGCAGTGAGAACTATTAAAGAGGCTTACATAAGGAACATCTCATGATCACATGCTATATTTGTAGTGTAACTAAATTATTTTTTACAATTATGATAATTACAAAAGAATAGTTTTGAAAAAGGAAAGACTTCTTGAAGTTATAAAACTAGATAGAAATAAGAGCAAAGCTAGAAGGAAAGCCTACTGATAGGGTGGTTACTTTTCTTGGAATATGATCCCAGGTTTTGCAACGAACAAACAAAAACCAAAAACAAAGCCTGAAAAACATTTGTTTTTCATATACTCTAACAGATAATTTGCACCCAGGACTAGACCAGGATTTTCAACAAAAGCTAAGCACTGAAGAACTATCATTGTCCACTTTCCTAAAATACTTTCTAAATTTTGTGGTTGCATATTTCTATGTATTTTATCAATTCCAATTTTTTATTAGTGCTTCATCTTTGATGGGTTTTATCTAATTATTGGGTAATTCAGAACTGCTTATACAATATTGTTTACATTTTTGAAAAATTTTCCAAAAGATCCTATTAAACTGTTTCATTTTATTTATTTCAACATTAACTGTACTCATTAATTCAAATTTTGTCATTTGGGGCCTGGTCTTCAATTAACAGTCAGAAGAGCTCCATAGTTTAAGGAGAGGAATCTTGAATTCAGAAACTTTCATCTAACACAAATGCAAATGGAATTGGGAATAGCAGCAATTGATAATATTCTGTGCTTTATAAATTTGCTTTTTCATGGAACCAACTGCATTGCTTACTGATTGGGGGCAGATAATAATTACCATCATTCTACAAAGGTAAGATTTTCTCTACAAGAAAAGAATCATTTATTTTGTGTAAATTCATTAAAAAAAATGTGCATCGGTTTGCTAGGGCTTCCATAATATATACCAGAGATTGAGTGGCTTAAACAATAGAAATTTATTTTCTCACAATTCCAGAGGGTTGAAGTTCAAGATCAAGGAATCATCAGAGTGGTTTCTTCTGAGATCGCTTTTCTTGGCTTGTAGATGGCCTTCTCTCTGTCTTCACATGGGCTTTCCGGTGTTCGTGTCTGGGTTATAACCTCCTCTTCTTATAAGGACACCAGTCATATTAGAGTAAGGACCATCCGTATGATTCATTTTACAATAATTCCCTCTTTAAAGGCCCTATCTCCAAATGCAATCATATTCTGAGGTACTGGAGATTAGAATTTCAATATGTGAATTTAGAGGGGAAACACAACTCAGCCCATAAAAACATCTAACTATGAAATATATTTTAAAATTGAATTTAAACCATGAAGTACTAAATATTAAGAAGGGTGACATAAAGCATGATTGAGGAAACAAAACTTTCTAAATCCATCCATGTGATGTTCTTAAAAAGTACTTCTGAGAGAAATCTATTCAAACTGTTCTTGGAATAGGAAAGTCATTAAATGATTGATAAATAGGAGGCTATTCAAAAATTCAATGGCATGAAAATTAATGAAGGAAAAAAATGGGAGAAGGAAATCAAGAGAAAACAAATCTATAAAAAAGCATGCATACTTCTGACATGATATCATGTCAGGAACTTATGGGATTCTGGAGACAGAGAAGCAGATATGAACAGAGATAGGTGGTTGAAAGCTAAGAACTTGTGGTTCATTTGTGATGCAGTGAAAAACTGGGGCAGACAAATAGGAAGAGAAATGATTGCTCATTGTGAAATTTTGAAAAGCCTGAATTAAATGAGCCAGAATGGAAGGGAGGATGTAAAAAATAAAGTCAGTGCAAAGAGCTGACCGTAGCTCTGTATATGATGATATGATGAATCATAAGAAATAGCTGACTATGGAGCAAAACTGGGGAGGTGCACATAATATTTACTAATATTGAATACGTACTATGTACCAAGCACATGCTTAGTAGTTTATAATCATTGTTTTTATCTAATTTCCACAGCAACTCTCACATTCAGTAATTTACCCTTGATCACAAACCAAGTGAGGAGCAAAGCCTGCATTTAAGCCCTGCTCATCTCCAAGGTCCATGCTCTTCATCACTATACTCTACTGTTCACCAGGTGAAAGAGTTACAGAAGTGGATTTGAATCTTTTCCAGAAGAGTAGAATAAAGATCAAAAAAATGAGGCAAAAAAGAAAAGAAAAGAAAAGAAAACTATGCTTAGCATTTATTTAATTGAGATTACCTCATGTAATTCTCACTATAGTATTAGAAGTGAGATCATTACTATACACATTTAAAAGATGTGGAAACTGATGCACAAAGCAGTAAATAACTTGCCAAAGGACACCCGCAAATAATAGGTGGGAGAGCCAGGATGCAAGCCCAGGCAATATGACTCTAAGGTCTGCTTGGATCTATACTGTCTCCCAGGTGCAACAAAATTTAAATAGTAAGATTATCAACCCCCAGTGAAATGCTAGTCTGAAGGAAAGGCAACAAGGTTGGAAGAATAAGATATCTCTGACACACTGATTGGGAGGACCAGATTTTCTGAGAGAAGTAATCAAATTACCATATTCCTTTCTCCATCTATTCACTTTGAAAATTTGTTCAGTATATATATTAGTTTTCTAGGGCTGCCATAACAAAGTACCACACACCATATGGCTTAAACAACAATTTGCTGTCTCACAATACTAGAAGCTAAAAGTCCAAAGTCAAGGTGTTAAAAGGGCTGGTTACTCCTAAGAAGGCAAGGATCTATTCCAGGCTTCTCTTTGTCTTGTAGATAACCATTTAACATGTTTACATGGCCTTCTCTTTGTGTGTGTGCTTGGGTCCAATTTCCCTCTTTTATAAGGGCACCAGTTATATTAGGGCAGGGACCATCCTAATGACCTCATGTTAATTTTATTAACTCTGTAAAGACCCTGTCTTCAAATAAGGTACTGGATGTTAGAACTTCAATGTTGAACAACTTTTTTGGAAATTTCTTCAGCTAAATATCCAAGTTCATTACTTACAAAATCTGCTTCTACACAAACATAGTACTCAGTTCAACTAAGTTTTCTCCATTATACAGAAATAATCTCCTTTCCTCTATTTTCCACAACATGTTCCTCATCTCCTTTGGAGTTCTCACTAGAAGAACCTTCAACATTAATATTTCTACTAACATTCTGCTTATGATGATGCATGTATTCTCTAAGACAATACAGGCTTTCTCTACCATGCTCCTTACTTCCTCCTGAGTCCTCACTGGCAGTATTTAATATTCATATTTCTTCCAACAATCTGTTCAAGGGAATCTAGGCTTTTTCTATCATGCTTCCTAAAATGTTTCCAGCCTCTACCTATTATCCAATTATAAACTACTTTGATATTTTAGGCATTTCTTACAGCAGCACATCACTTCCTGGTATGAAAATATTTATTGCAGAGAAATGGCCTATATGATTAAGGAGGTTGGCAAGGCAAGTTCAAAAGCTGTCATGCAGTCCACTGGGAAAGGCAGATTAGTACTTTCAGGGACAGGCTGAAGCTGCATCCACCAGCAAAATTTGTTTTCTTCAAGGAAGCCTCAATTTTGCTCTTAAGGACTTTTAGTTGATTAAATCAAACTCACAAAGATTATGTACAATAACCTTCCTCACTTTAAGTAATTTGATGATAGACTTTAATCACATGTGCAAAATCCCTTCACAGTAACACCTAGGTTAATGTTCAGTTGAATAACTAACTGGGTATTAAGCATAGTTGCATTGACACATGAAACTGACCATTATACCCGGGTTTTCCTTTTGCCTCACATATCCCAGACTTGGTGATAAAGAAGGTGGTGACTTGGTGATAAAGAAGGTGGCCACTTGGAAAAGCCAATAAGAACAACAACAAAAAAGCAACAAGAAAACTTGTTCTTCCTAAGATCAGGAAAAAGGCAACACAGCAAGGCAGAAATTTTAGACAATAACTGTCTTATCTCAGCAAACATGGTAAAGGAACCCATGGTACCATCTTCACCCCCATCAGCAAAGGCCAAATGAACACCCTAGACTTCTGTTATTTCTGGGCTGTAATGAGTCATGCTTGCAGCCTGTTCCACAGGCTGGTTTTAGAGCAGACAGAGTGAGGAGCTGGGGGTTTCATCTCAGCCCAATGGTGACAAGGACCCCCTCCACAGTGTCAGTGGAGAACAAGTAAGAATGCTGACTCCAACCACCATAAGGCACCATATATCCCCAAGGCCTGTGTAAGAGGATGCAGAGTGGGAATGCAACTTTCACTGTTGCATCATGATAACAATTCCTCTCTCTTCCCATTGTGTTAGTGGAGGCCGCCTAGAAACCTGTAACCAGGAACTCATCTCCCTCACAGCCAGGGTAATGTCAGTGAAAGTCTAGTGGGGAATCTGAAATATATGCTCCATCCAACCAATGAAGTAAACTTTCCCTA
>NW_006787746.1:527571-571420 GCF_000442215.2 Lipotes vexillifer | reverse complement strand
TCCCTACCAAAGGCATCAAAGGATGCCTAGTGGGAAACCTGAACTTTTACCCCTTTCTAGAAATGACAAGGCAATGCTACCCTTTTTTCCACTGGTACAGTGTCAGAGAAAGTCTACTAAAACAGAGGATTTAAATAAGATCCAGTGTCTTTTAAAATTATACCCACCATATCTAGGAAACAATGAAAACTCATTTGTCCCACCAAAAGAGAAAATCTCAAGTTGAATATGAAAAATAATTGACAGATGCCAACACTGAGATGACACAGATGTTGAATTGTGACAGGACTTTAAAGCAGCTATCATAAAGATTCCATGAGAGTTATAAACATGATTGACACAAATGGGGTAAAAAAGAAATTCTCATCAAAGAAACAGAAGATATGAAGAAATAAATGAAAATTATAGAACTGAAAATTTAAGAAAAAACCAAAATTCACTGGATGGGCTCAATCACTGAATGGAAAGGAAAGATAAAAAATTCAGTGAATTATGCAAAATGACAGCAAAGGAATTTCTAGTGTTCATCTCCTCAGCCAGAAAATTCAGTTTGAAAAGCATCTGTGCACAAAAATACCTTCACAAGAAACAAGGATTTTGGTGACAGATTACAGCACTTGGGTAAAGCACACAAATGAAAAAAGAAACACTCAGGACAGTACGAAAAATAGACTCATTTTACTTCCATCATCCACTCTCAAGATGAAGCAACCCAGTTTGGAGTGAGACACCTTTCCCACTAGGCAAGGAGAGGGAACTAAGCATCTGACTTCACTGTGGATCTAAGAGCTGGACTGCTCCTGCCCTAGACCAACTCCTACATTCCTGGAGGGCTCCCTGAAGACTCCTTCAAAACCAAGCTCTGAGCCTACCCCAACACTAACCAGTTTCCATGGCCCAAGGCAGCTCCTGTGACCCCATGCTCCAGGCAGTCTCTTGCAAACCCAGGCTTCCAGCCCACTCTGGCACAGTCTGACTACAGTGGCACAGAGCCATCAGTGGACACCCTCAAATCCAGGCTTTAGGCACAATCTAGTACTGGCCAGCTCCCATGACACCTGTGGCTCCAGGCTCCCAATCAGCCTCTAGAACCCTGGGTCCAGGTGGACATATGTGAATCCAGGGTCCAGTATGAGCACAGTGCCAGCCCAACTACTATAGACACAGGCTGTGAAAATACTCTAGCAGTAGCCCAGCCTCAAGGCTGGCTCCCATGCACAAGGCTCTTGGTCTGCCTCAGTGCCAGATTAGCTCCCAAGGTTCAAGATTTAGGCAAACAAATGTAGCCCCAGGCTCCATGTTCACATTGGTATCAGGACAACTCCCCAGCCTCAGGCTTAGATGAACTCCTGTGAAACCAGCAACCCAGAACATGCTAGTATTAGACAGGTCCTTATGGACCCAGATGTCAGGCCATACCAGTGGAACTTAGTGTCTGGTTGGCCCTTGTGGATTCAGCATCCAGGTCTGCCCACACAGACTCAGGTTGTAGGCCCATCACATCAAACTCAAGAAACTGGACCCACCCTAGTGAACCTAGGCTCTAGATCCATCCCTGTGAACATAAGAACCAAGCCTGCCCACCTAGGGCCCAGGAACCAGACCTGTCTGCCCAAGTACTCCAGGAGCAAGCCTGTCTGCAGATACCATGATATGGTATCTAGAACCATGACATGGTTCACCTAGAACCTCAGGCTGGGCTGAAATGTAAAGGTCTTTGCAGCTGAAGCCAGTCTGTAAAGAGTAGAAGAGGTTCTTACTTCCTCAAATGTGCAGACACCAAAGCAGAACCACAAGGATCATGATTAATCAAGAAAACATGATACCACAAAGAAAACTCCAATGACTGACCATAAAAAATGGAGATTCTATGAACTCCCCAACATAGAACTCAGAATAACTCTTTTAAAGAACTTCAATAAACTACAAGTAAACCCAGACAGATTACTAAATAAAATTAGGAAAATAATAAACAGACAAAATGAGAGGTTCAACAAAGAAAGAGAATTGAATAGAATTCTCCATTCAAAAAGCAAAGGAGTCACTGAATGAATTTTAAAACAAGACCAAGCTATATGCTGCATGTAGGAGATTTACTTCAGCTTTAAAGGCATCCACAGAATCAAAGTGAAGAGATGAAAAATATATTCCATGCAATTGGAAACAAAGAGATCAGGAGTAGCTATGCTATGTCAAGCAAAATAGTAATAAACAAAAAAGGTCATTATATACTTATAAAGAGGTCAGTTCATCAAAAGTATTTAAAATTTGTAAATACATGCACTCCACATCAGACCACCTAAAACTACTGGGTTGGCAAAAAAGTTTGTTTGGGTTTTTCCTTAATATCTTATGTAAAAACCCAAACGAACTTTTCGGCCAACCCAATATTAAGCAAATACTAACAAATCTGAAAGGAGAAATAGACAACACTACATGGCTAGGAGGGGTTTCAATGCATCACTTTTAAAAATAGATAGATCATCCACAAAGAAAATCAATAAGAGAACATTGGATTTGAACTATATCTTGGACAAAATGGACCTAACAAATATATACAGAACATTACATCATATAGAATACACATTCTTCCCAGGAGCATACAGAACATTCTCCAGAATAGATGATATGACATGTCACAAAACAAGTCTCAGCAAAGGCTGAAATCATACATAGTACTTTCCAGCAAGGAAGTAGAAAATAATAGCAGAAAGAAAAATGAAAAAATATCACAATGTGTGGAAATTAAGCAATAAACCCCTGAACAATAAATGGCTCAAAGAAGAAATCAAAGGGGAAATAAAATGTCTTGAAAGAAAGAAAAATGGAAACTTAATATATCAAAACTTATTGGATGCAACAAAAGCAGTTCTAAGAGGGAATTTATAGCAAAAAAAAAAAAAAAAAAGCTTGTTTTTAAGAACAAAAAAGATATATAAGCATATGTAAGCAACCAAACTTTATACCTAAAGGAAATAGAAAAAAGGAACAAACTACCCCAAAGTTAGGAGAAGGAAAGAAATAACAAAGAGCAGAGCAGAAACAAATGAAATAGAGAACAGGAAAACAACAGAAAAGACAAATGAAACTAAGAGGTATTTTTTTTTAAAAAGATAAACAAAATTGGCAAATCTTTAACTATATTAACTAATAAAAAAGGAGAGAAGACAAAATGAGGAATAAACGATGATACATTATGTTTGATACCACAGAAATAGAAAGGATCATAAGAGCATACTATGAACAATCTGATGTCAACAAATTGCATAATCTATAAGAAATGAATAATTTCAGGAAACATACAATCTACCAAGACTGAATCATGAAGAAACAGAAAATCTGAACAGAACAATAATGAATACAGAGATTGAAATAGTAATCAAAATCTTGGGGCTTCCCTGGTAGCGCAGTGGTTGAGAGTCTGCCTGCCAGTGCAGGGGACACGGGTTCGTGCCCTGGTCTGGGAGGATCCCACATGCTGCAGAGTGGCTGGGTCCGTGAGCCATGGCCACTGAGCCTGCACGTCCGGAGCCTCTGCTCCACAACAGGAGAGACCACAACAGTGAGAGGCCTGTGTACCGCAAAAAAAAAAAAAAAAAATCAAATCTTGCAACAAAGAAACTCCCAGGGCTAGGGGTTTTCACTGGTTAATTCTACCAAATATTTCAAGAAAATTCACACCAATCATCTCAAACTCTTCCAAAATATTGATGAGGCAGAAACACTTGCAAGCTCATATTATAAGGGCAGCATTACTCTGATGCCAAAGCCAAATACGGACAATGCAAGAAAACTACTGTCCAATATCCCTGATGAGTACAGATGCACAAGTTCTTTAAAAAAATACTAGTAAACCAAATAAAACAGCACATTAAGATGATCATATACCATAATCAAGTGGGATTTTTCTCTGCAGTGCAAGGATGGTTCCACATAAATAAATCAATAAATATTATATACCACATTAATAAAATAAAAAATAAAAATCATAGGATGATTTCAATGGATGAAGAAAAGCATTTAAATATATTCAGCATTGTATAATGATAAAACTCTCAAAAAATTGGTATAGAAGAAATGTATCTCAACATAATATAGTCTATATATGACAAACACCCATCTAAAATAATACTCAATGGTAAAAGAGTGAAAACTCTCCCACTAAGATTAGAACAAGACAAGGATACCCACTCTCACCAGTCTTATTCAACATAGTATTGGAATTCCTAGACAAAGCAATCAGGCAAGAAAAATAAAAAGTGTCTAAATAACAAAGGAAGATGTAAAATTTTCCCTGCAGATGTTATTCTCTTATACAGATAATCCTAAAGACCGCCCAAAAATCTGTGAGAACTAATCAACAAATTCATTAATCTTGCAGGATACAAAATCATCATATAGAGATCAGTTTCATTTCTATACACTAACAACAAACTATCTGAAAAAGAAATAAAGAAAACAATCCCATTTACAATAGCATCAAAAATAAAATCATTAGAAATAAATTTAATCAAGTAGGTGAAAGACCTGTATGATGAAAACTACAAAAAAAATTATTAAAAAATTGTAGAAGACACAAATAAGCAGAAATATACCACATGTTCATGGATCAGAAGAATTAGTAATGTGAAAATGTCCATACAACACACCAAACTAATCTATAGATTCAATGCAATCCTTATCAAAATTCTAACGGCTTTTTTCACAGAAATGGAAAAAAAATCCTATAATCGGTATGGAAATACAAAAGACCCAGAATAGCCAATACAATCTACACAAAGAAAAAACAAAACTGGAAGCATCACAATTACTAATTATAAACTTTATTACAAAGCTCTAGTGAACAAAACTGTATGTTATTGTTATAAAAAAAAAAAGATGCATAGAAAAATGGAACACAATCGAGAGCCCAGAAATATACCCACACACATTCAGTCAACTAATAATTGACAAGTAAATCAAAAATACTAAATAGGAAAATGATAGGCTCTTCAATAAATGGGTATTGTGAAAACTGGATATTCACATGCCAAAAAATGAAATTTGACCCCTAGCTTACATTACTCACAAAAATTAACTTGAAATGGATTAACAAATTAAATTTAAGACCAAGGATTTTAAAACTGTTAGGAAAAATCATAAGGGAATCCTCCTTGACATTGGGTTTGGCAATGAGTTTTAGGATATGACACCAAAAGTGAAAGCAACCAAATCATAAGTAAACAAATGGGACAATATCAAACTTAAAAGCTTCTGCACAACAATATAAACAATCAGCAAAATGAAAAGCCTACCTATAGAATGGGAGAATATTCACCTATCTGATATTTAAAAATACATGTTTAATATCCCAAAATGTACTCATACAATTCAATAGAAAAAAGCCTGTTTAAAAATGGAAAAGAACTTGAATAAATATTTTTTCCCAAGGAGACAAATATGTACATGAAAAAAATGTTCAATATCATTAATCATCAGGGAAAATGTAAATCAAACCCATAATGAGATACCACCTCACACCTCTTAGAATGACTATTTTCAAAAGGACAAAAGACAACAAATGTTTGCAAAGATTTGGAGAAAAGGGAAGTTTGTGCACTGTTGGCTGGAACGAAAATTGGTGCAGCCACTCTGGAAAACAGTTTGGAGGTTCCTCAAAACATATTAAAAACAACTATCATGTGATCCAGTAATCTCACTTCTGAGTATATGTCTGAAGGAAATTAAATCAGTATTTTGAAGAGAATCTGCAACTTCATGTTTTTTACAGCACTATTCACAGTAGCCATGACATAAAATGAAAAGGAAATAAAAACATTATCAGATCATGAGCAACCCTACTCTAAAAGACTGTCCAAAGGAAATTAATTAAATAAAAAGGAATGGTAAAATAAATCTTAGAACATCAGAAAAGAAGAAAGAACAATAAAAAGAACAAAAGGTTATCTTTCTCCTTTTGAGTTTTCTAATATATGTTTAAGTGTTGTAACAAGAAGTATATTTTCTGATGTGATTCCCAATATATGTAGAGGAAATATTTAAGACAGTTATATTATAAACTATAGAGGATTGTTGAGTTAAAACAATGAAATATTTCTACACTAAACTCAAACTTTTAAAATGTTTAACCCAGTAGACTCTGATAAATTACCTATGTGTAATGCAATAACTAGAGAAACCAATAAAATATTATACAAGAGGTATACCTAAAATAGTATGGATAAATTAAAATAGTATTCTTAAAAATGTCCTAGTAACATATAGGAGGAAAGGAAATAAAACAATAATGAAAAATAAGGAACAAACAGAAAATGAAAAAAAAATAAAATGCAAAACTTAAGCCTTAAGAAAACAGTGATTACATCAAATGTAAATAAAGTATACCAATAAAAAGACAGATATGGATTATATATGTGTGTGTGTGTGTGTGTGTGTGTGTGTGTGTGTGTGTGATGTAACTATAAGCAGGTCATAATATTGAATGAAAAACCAGCAAGATGGAAAATTAGAAAGACCTTGAGCTCACCTCCTCTCATGGGCACACCAAAATTACAACTATTTACAAAATAACTAAAAAAACAGAGAAGAACTTCTACAACTAAAGACATAAAGAAGGAACCACAATAAGATGGGTAGGAGGGACTGAGTTGTGTTATATTCAAGACTCATACCCCCAGGTGGGTGACCCACAAACATGAGGATAAAGATTACTACAGAGGTTCTCCTCAAGGAGCGAGGGGTCTGAGCCTCACGTCAGACTCCTAATCTGGGAGATCCTGTGCCAGGAACACAAGCTCCTAGAACACTTGGCTTTGAAGACCAGCAGAGCTTACTTTCAGGAGAGCCAGAGAGCTGTGGGACTAGAGACTCCACTCTTAAAGGGAGCACACAAAATCTCACAGCTTTAAGATACTTTGCAGAAGCAGTAATTTGAAAGGACACTGTTTCACACCTACCTGCTGATCTTTGAGAATTTCCTGGAGAGGCAGGAGGCAACTGGAGCTCACTCTGGGATGTAGACACTGCCAACAGACATTTTTGGGAGTTCATTCTATCTCGTGTATACTGGTGCTGGTAAGCACCATTTTGGAATCCTTCCTCTAGATTAACCTCAGGACTCAGACTTGCCCTCACCCACAAGCCTGTAGGAACCAATATTGGGATGCCAAACATCTAACTGGTCAGGGACACAGCATCACCAACTAGCACATAGGCTGCATTCAGACCCTCTGAGCCCACAGGCACCCCTGGATACAGCCTGCCCACCAGAGGGCTCAGGACTAGGCTCCACACAAGTGTTCAGGTACTAGATCCAGGACCCCCAGGGCCCTTGCAACCAGTGATCCTGGGAACTAACTACACCCACCGGTGGGCAGGCACCAGCCCCAGTATCCTCTGGGCCCTGGCCCTGCCCGCCAGAAATCTCTCTCTTGGGACCAGTCTCACCCACCAGTGAGTGAAAACCAGCCTCAGGATAACCACTGAACTGCAGTCTGACATGACAGGACCCAGCTCACACACCAGCAGGCCAGCATCAACCCTGGGACCAGCTGAGGCCCAGCCCCATCCACCAGCATGCCAACACAAGCTCCAGGACACCACAGGTCACTCAGCCAGCCGTGTCAGGAACTAGCTCCACACAACAACAGTCAGACATCAGCTCTGGGACCCCTGGACACTGCAGCCAGACCCCATGACCTGGCTCTGCATGCCAGTGTGCTGACACAAGCACCAGGATCCAGTGAATGGGCACTGGCTCTAGGAGCCCCTGGACCCTGACCTTTCCTACCAGTAAGCCAGCAAAAGCCCCAGGACCACTGGGTTTCTACAGCCAGACTCTGTGACCTGGCCCTGCCAACCAGCAGCTGACAGCCTCCACATAAGGCAGGGCCTGGAAACCCACCAAACTGAGGCCCAGTCATACCTACCAGCCTGCCCACAGTTGTCAGCCCACTACAATAGAAGAACCCACACAGCCCACATATGGGGCACCTCTAAAGCATTTGGCTCTCATGAGCAGAGGGGAGTGTGCTTCTGAAATGCACAGGATCTCCTATAAAAGGTCATTTATTCATGATTGGGAAACATAGCCAACCTACTAGATACATAGAAATAAAAAAGCAAAAAAGGCAAAATGAGGCAACAAAGGAACAGGTTCCCAATGAAGGAACAAGATAAAACTCCAGAAGAAAAACCAAGTGAAGTGGAGATACCTTTCTACCTGAGAAAGAGTTCAAGGTAATAATCATAAACATGATCAAAAAACTTGGGAGATGAATGGATAAGCAGAGCAAGCAGTTAGAAGTTTTTAACAAAGAGATAGAAAATATAAGGAACAATCAAACAGAGATGAAGAATTCAATAACCAAAATGAAAAATATACTACAAGGAAACAACAGTATACTAAATGATATGAAAGAACCATCAGTGAGCTGGAAGACAGTGAAGTTGAAATCACTGAAGCTGAACAGAAAAAAAAATTTTTTTTTTTTTAATTTAAAAGCAATTTGGAAAGTCTCAGAGATTTCTGGGGCAACATCAAGTGAAATAACATTTACATTATAGGGGTCCCAGAAGGAGAAGAGAAAGACAAAGTGGCAGAGATTTTACTTGAAGATATAATAGCTGAAAACTCTCCTAACCTGGGAAAGGAAACAGACATCCAAGTTCAAGAAGTACAGAGATTTCCAAACAGGATTACCTCAAAGGGGACCACACCAAGAAACATTGTAATTAAAATGACAAAAATTAAAGATAAAGAGAATATTAAAAGCAGCAAGGGGAAAGCAACAAGGTACGTACAAGGGAACTACCATACCATAAGGTTATCAGCTGAAGCACTGTGGGCCAGAAGGCAGTGGCATGATATATTTATTTTAAATGATGAAAGGAGAAAACCTACAACCAAGAATCTCTACCTGGCAAGGCTCTCATTCAGATTTGATAGTTCAAAAGCTTTACAAAAAAGTAAAAGTTGGGGCTTCCCTGGTGGCGCAATGGTTGGGAGTCCGCCTGCTGCGATGCAGCGGACACGGGTTCGTGCCCCAGTCCGGGAGGATCCCACATGCCGCGGAGCGGCTGGGCCCGTGAGCCATGGCCGCTGAGCCTGCGTGTCCGGAGCCTGTGCTCCGCAACGGGAGAGGCCACAACAGTGAGAGGCCCGCGTACCGCAAAAAAAAAAAAAAAAAGTAAAAGTTAAAAGAGTTTAGCACCACCAAACCAGCTTTACAAGAAATGTTAAAGGGACTTTTCTAAGTGAAAAAGAAAAGGCTACAACCAGAAATAAGAAAATTATGAAAGAAAAGAGCTTTGGCAAAAACAAATATACAGAAAAGATAGTAAATCAACAATGTACAAAGTAAGTAAGAAGTTTAAAAGACAAAAGGAGTAAAATAACCCATTATCCCCAATACAAATTAAGGAATATGCAAAATGGATGTAAAATATGGTGACAAAAATAGTAACCATGAGGAGTGGAGAGTAAAAATTGGAGGTTGTTGAAATGCATTTGAAATTAAGAGATAAAAAAATAATAAAGTATATAGAGAGAATGTTATACATAAAACTTATGCTAAACAAAATCAAAAATCTATAATAGATAATACACAAAAAAAGAGAAAGGAACCCAAACATATAACTAAAGATTGTCATCAAATCATAAAGAATAAAACAAAAGAAGAAGAAAGGAACAAAAGAAAACTACAAAACAACGACAGTTAACAAAGTGGCAACAATTACGTATATATCAATAATTATACAGAAATAGACTGCTCAAATCAAAATACATAGAGTGGCTGAATGGATACAAAAACAAGACCCATATATATGCTGCCTCCAAGAGACTCACTTCAGATCTAAAGACACACATGAACTGAAAGTGAAGGGGTGGAGAAAGTTGTTCAATACAAATGGAAATCAAAAGAAAGCTAGGGTAGCAATACTTATATCAGAAAACACAGACTTTAAAACAGACTGTTACAAGAGGCAAAGAAGGACATTACATAATGATCAAAGGATCAATTCAAGAAGAAGATATAACAATTATATATATATATATATATATATATATATATATATATATATATACACACACACACACACACACACTCAACATAGGACAACCTAATATATAAAGCAAATATTAACAAAGATAGAAACTAAGAGTAACACAATAATAGAAAGAGACTTTAACACCTCACTTACATCAATGGACTAATCAACCAGACAGAAAGTCAACAAGGAAACACAGGCCTTACATGGCACATTGACCAAATGAACTTAATAAATATATAAAATATTCCATCAAAAAGTAGCACAACACACATTTTTATAACAGTATGTTATAAGAATATAAAAATATAAGAACATCAAAATAATAGCATGTACTACAGTTTGGCCACTGTTGTTCTCATTTAACCCTAAAAGTTATCCTGAGAGATTATCCCTATTGATTTAGAAACTAAAGCAGTGAGAAAGACCTAAATGTTAGATGAGAAACCATAAAACTTCTAGAAGAAAACATAAGCAGTACACTCTTTGACATAAATCTTAGCAATATTTTTTTTTTGTATTTGTCTCCTCAGGCATGGGAAATAAAAGCAAAAATGGGACCTAATTAGACTTAAAACCTTTTGAACAGTGAAGGAAACTAGAAACAAAATGAAAAGACAACCTACTGAATGGGAGAAAATATTTGCAAATGGAATGACTGATAAGTGGTTAATATCCAAACATATCTAAACAGCTCATACAGCTCAATATCAAAAAACAATAACCTGATTAAAAATTGGACAGAAGACCTAAATAGACATTTTTTCCAAAGACATACAGATGGCTAAGAGGTTCATGTAAAGATGTTCAACATTGCTAATCATCAAGAGAAATGCAAATCAAACTCACAATGAGGTATCACCTCACAACTGTCAGAATGGCTATCATGAAAAAGACCATAAATAATAAGTATTGATGGGGATGTGGAGAAAAGGGAACCCTTGTATGCTGTTAGTGGGAATGTAAATTTTTGTAGCCACTGTGGAAAACAGTATGAATGTTTTCAGAAAACTAAAATTAGGACTACTGTATGATCCAGCAATTCCAATCCTCAGTGTATATCCAAAGAAAATAAAAACACTAATTTGAAAAGATACACCCACCTCAATATTCATAACAGAATTATTTACAATTGTTAAGATATGGAATCAACCTGTGTCCATCAGCAGATGAATGGATAAAGAAGATGTGATATATACACATATATAGTATATATATATACATACACACACACACACACACACACACACACACACACACATACACACAATAATGGAATACTACTCAGTCCTAAAAAAATATAAAATTTTGCCATTTGCAACAACATGGATAAATATGAAGGATATTATGCTTAGTGAAATAAGTCAGACAGAGAGAGACAAATACTGTATATTATTACTTATACTTGGAATCTAAAAAATAAAACAAACTAGTGAACATAAGAAAAAAGAAACAGACTCACAGCTATAGCGGACAAGCTAGAGGTTACCAGTGGGGAGAGAAAAATGGGGAAGGACAAGATAGGGGTAGGGGATTAGTGGTATAAGCTACTATGTGTAAAATAAAATACCTCCTTCACCTTAATTCTGGAGAAAGTGAACATCAGTAGTAAGTATCATCACACATTGACATGTGTACCCCTGTAGATAGGGAATAATCTTTTTCTTTTCTTTTCTTTTCTTTTTTTTTTTCACACTAAAAATTTGTGTAAAGAAAATGATAAAGATGACACTCTCAACTGAAAATCTACAGAGAGACCAATAGGCTTACTAGTTGCTTTGCAGGCCGAGCCATGAGACAATTTTGTTTTATTTTGCTTCAGTTTTTTATAGAATAAGTTTGCTTTTCCAAAGGTTGTCAAGTTAAAGGACTCATGAGAATATTCTGGGAACATAAAAGAGAAAGAGAGCCAGAGCAAGGTAACTTTTGTCCTCACAATAAGCCTTGTTAGAGGGGTAGAGGACCAAGCAGCAGAAACTGGTGTTGAATAGTGAATTTCAAGGCATTAAGGAAAGAGCTGCATTGACTATGCCGATAAGACATTCGTTTGCCTGTGTCAAGGGAACTCAAGTAAAAGGTACTCTGCTATGGAAATGTGGACATACCCAGAAGATAAAATGTCCAGTTTTAAGGGTCTTTCATACCCACAGAATAAAAAGCCAGCCTATATAGTAAATGAATATATTTTCAAGGAATGATGTGAGACCAAAATCAAGATGTTTTTTATTATATCACAGGTAGTGATTGTTTAACACAACAAAGATTAGACAGATATACAGATAGATCAATTTTTAAATAAATATTGTTTGTTTTCTAAATAATCTTACATTCAAATTTCTTTTTTTCAAGCATCTGTTTTCTCTTCCAACTTCTCCAAATGCTTCTATAGTGGCCATTTAACTGACCCGTGCAGTGGTTTAGAAAAACGTAACTTTTCAGCTAATTCATAGTATCATTTTCTTTACACAACTTGTTTTTAGTTTAAAGGAGAGGATCATGTAACATACTGAGGACAACAGTGAGGCCAAGAAAAATGAAAGAAGAGAAGAGATTTAGCCTTAGGATTGTGGCAAAACAAAAGGGTAAATTGTGTCGTTGTTTCAGTTGAGTGGGCACAAAAAAAAAAAAATTTAATGTGTCGAGGAAAGAGTATTAGAAGATAGAGTAGAAAAGTAGGTATATGAGGCAAGCTTTGAAGAACTAGGAATACACCTAAATATTCTTATACTTTGTATTCCCCTACCAAAATTACAAGTGTAATATCAAAGCTGGGAAGAATTTTTAAGGCTACAAAAAGGATATTTAAATAAATGCCAAGATATTTTTACTACACATAAAATATCTTAGGTTTTAAAAAATTATTTAAACAGTTTATGTAGAAAAAAATAGATAGGTGTACTGGTTTCAGAAGACAAACAATAAAGATGAGGAGACATAGTGAACATTTTTTAAAGTGTACTTTCCCCTTGCAAAAACATATGCTCAGTATTAAAAGGAGAGAAAAGAACAAAAACATCCATATTTCAACTATTGAAAAATGTAACATTTTAACTTATTTCTGATATTTTACAGTGATTTTCCTTTCTGTTAAACTTGTATGAAATTTTATTTAAAAATTTTAAACTTGGCAAGGGAACGAAAGTAAATTTTCTAATTCATTGTTTCTCTCCACCTCTTATGTTATTATCTAGTGCCTACACACATTCCTCCCTTTTCTTTCCTATTCATTGGATGCTCAGCCATATCTTCATTGTTGCATGTCTTCACTATTAAAAAAGAATCAGTATTTCCTTATCCCTAGGTATTCCCTGTACTCACCCACATGTCCCATAACCTTCAGGTTTATTTTAAAATTTCAAACACTCACACTGAAAAAATACTTACTAGGGACTGTTTGAAAGCCTTGTAGAAGTGGTATGAAAGGAAGCAGAGATTCACATAGCAGATGTATCTCCTTGCCTGTGTATTTTTACTGCCTGAGGAAGCACAACACATCATATGCCATCTAAATATTGATGACCATTATTTATTTTTTATAACAACTATTGATGCAACAAACTGTTATCAGCAAATCGACTTAGCAGAGATAATTCTCTTATGTTCCTTCCATAAATGAAGATAGATAAACAGGACAGAGAGCTGGTCAAATTATTTTCAACTCTTATAAGTAGAAAATAGCTGTATTAGTTTCTAATCTATATCAAACTCAGTATCAATAAGTCATTTGTAATCCTGTTTCATGATACTGAGAAGTCTTCTTTTTTAATTTCTATCTCTGTCCAAAATAAAAATGTTCTATTTGCCAAGGTTTATTTTACATTTCTATCAAAAGTTTCCTTGGGCTTCAAGCAATTTATTTTTAATTTTAGAATATTTTATTTAATAAGTAATATAACAATAATATTGGAGAAGTTTCCTAAGAAAAAGTAATAATCTCTGACATTCCACTGCTGAAAAACTAAGTAGTTATGCATAGCTTTCAGACAGAACTTTAATTTCATAGCATGTTTACAGGTGAAATGTGAAAAGATATTCTGATGTCATCATAAAAGTTTCATTCACAGTAGACATATAAAAATTTCCATTACTGTCAATGAATTGTTGTTTATTATTATTTCACATTTTATTCATAGCTTCCGATGTGTCTGGTTTTTCTTACATGACATATTTTTGTTCAGAATTTACTATTTTATATATGTTAATCCCCTAGTTGAACATTTGAATATTGTCAGTGTTTTATATTTGCATAGTCACAGGTATTACAATAAAAATCCATGAAAGCCTTTTTAAACAAGACCTTAATGTAATTCTTCAAACATTGTATTAAACTGAAATATGCCTGCTTTGGGTAAAATCCAGAATCATAAAAATACTGGTCAGTAACACTACTTTGCTTACATTCAACTCTAAAATCAACTTTTTATTGAAGTACAGTCATGTTAATAAAAACAAAAATTAAGTGCAATTTTGTGACTGATCTCCTTCGAAATGTGAATAATCTTCAAATTGCGGAAACTAAAACATATATTTGGGTGTTCCAAAATACAGTCTGCTTAGAATTCTAATAATATGTAACACAGAGCATATGTCTTCTTTGTTTTCCCATTCCTACTCACATTGTCAGACACATATCTGGAGCATCTGGTAAATACAGAGTGAAGGAATTAATACCAGACATCCATGTATATAAAAAGAAGGTTAGCCTGAGACTTCAATTCTGCCTAGAAAGTTCAGTGTGAAAAAATATTGTCAACTTGGATATAAGCTCAGGTGTGTTAAAATTAGTATACTTGGATCCTCTTTACATATTGAAAATTCAAAATGAGCAACATATTTAATGTTAGTTTATCATGAATGCTATCCAAGGTAGTTACCAGTAGAATCAAAGGCATCCTTGTTATACCATGATTCTAACCTATATCTATTACTACAGAAAAAAAAAAAATCATAATGGTGTGGCGAGGCTTCAGTGTGAGCTTTAATCATTATCATCACAATAATTAAATAATGATATGCTTTGTTCAGGAAGTTGTGGAAAAACAAGCAGAAGTGTCTGAGAATGATTCTTGGAGCTCTTTTGAGTTGCCCAAACACACTTGGAGAGGAAGAGAAAACTTTTCTTCCTAGCAGCAGGAAATACTATATCCAAGCTCAGTTTCCCTGATACTTGGGGGTCCCCATTCCCAAGCACAAACCTACCTCATCAGAAGGCACTCCAAAACCCCAAGGGCCCTCAGATCTCTAGATCCTTGCTAAATGAAATTTCTAGATAACTCCTTTGGGCACCTGGCCTATAAAATGCAGCTGATACCAAACACTGTATTACACTACAGACAAATCTGCACTGTCATGTTGGATCTATAATAAGAAAGAAAAACAAGGGACAAACTTCCTCCATTGGAATGCAGACCCACATTGCTGGCCCAGCAATACCAGGTTCAGATTCCTTTTTTGTGAAATAATGGGAGAGTGTGAACCTGTGCTTTTGAATCTCTTCATGTTTGCTCCGCTATTAAGGATTTTCTATTTCTCTAGTATGCCTATTTTGATACTGTGAGACATTGTGATTATTTTCTTAAACTCTATTTCTGATAGTTTGTTGTAACTCTATAAAAATGCAACAGATTTCTGTATATTAATTTTGTATCCTGTATCATTACTGAATTTATTGATGATTTCTAGTAGTTTTTTTGTAGCACTTGAGGATTTTCTATGTACAGTATCATGCCATCTGCAAAAAGTAACATTTATACTTGTTTTCCAATTTGAATATATTATATTTTATTTTTGTCTGATTGCTGAAGCTAGGATTTCCAGTACTACATTGAATAAAAGTGATGACAGTGGGCATCCTTGCACTCCTTGTTCCTTACCTTACAGGAAATACTTTCAGATTTTCACTGTTTAGTATGATACTAGCTGTGGGCTTATCACATATGGTTTTTATTATGTTGAGGTATATACTTTCTACTCCCACTTTCTGGAGATTTTATCACAAATGGATGTCGAATTTTGTTAAAAGCTTTTTCTCTGCAACAACTGAGATAATAATATGGTTTTTATTCTTCAGTTTGTTAATGTGGACTATCACATTGTTTGATATGTAGATACTGAACCATCTTTGCACCCTTGGGATAAATCCCACTTAATCATGGTATATGACACTTTGTATTGTTGAATTTGCTTTGCTAATATTTTGGTGGGGATTTTTGCATCCATGTTCATCAGTGATATTGGCCTGCAATTTTTTGTTTTTTGCATTTGATATTTTTATCTGATTTTAGTATCAGGGTGATGTTGGACTCATAGAATGAGATTAGAAGTATTTTTTCTCTGCAATTTTTCGGAATAGTTTGAGAAGAATGGGTGTTAACTCTTTTTTAAATGTTTGGGAGAATTCATCTTGAGGCCATCTTGCTCCAGACTTTTGTTTTGGGGGAGTTATCTTAACATTGATTCAATTTCATTACTGGTAATTGTTCTGTTCATATTTTCTATTTCTTCATGGTTAAGTCAGAAGATTGTACATTTCTAGGATGTTGTCCATTTCTTCTGAGTTGTCCATTTTATATGCATATAAAGTTCACAGCAATCTTTTATGATCCTTTGCAATTCTGTGATGTTGGTTGTAACTTTTTCTTTTCTGATTTTACTGTTCTAGGCCCTCTTTCTTTTTTTCTTGATGGTTCTGTCAAAAGTACTACTTTTGTTTATCTTTTCAGAGAACCAACTCTTAGTTTCACTGATCTTTTCTATTTTTTTTAAGTCTCTATTTCATTTATGTCTGCTCTGATCTTTATGCATTCTTTCTTTCTAATAAATTTGGGTTTTGTTTGTTCTTATTTTTCTAGTTCCTTTAGGTGTTTAATTTATTTATTTGAGATTTTTCTTATTCCCTGTGGTAAGTTTGTATTGCTATAAATTTCTCTCTTAGAACTGCTTTTCTGTGTCCCTTTGATTTTGTATTTGTATTTTCATTCTCATTTGTTTCCAGGTGTTTTTGATTTCTTCTTTGATTTTTTTTCAGTGATCCATTGGTTATTTAACAGCATATTGCATATATATATATATTATATATATATATATATATATATATATAATATATATTATATATATATCTAACATTCCATCCAAAACAGCACAATACATATTCTTTTCAAGTTCACATTGAACATTCTCCAGGATAGATCATATGCTAGGTCACAAAACAAGTCTCAATAAATTTAAGAAAACAAATCATTTCAAGCATCTTTTCTTATCACAACAATATGAGAAAAGAAATCAACTATATTAAAAGAAACCACAAGCTCATGGATGCATGTACATACTTTTAAAGATTCCTAATCTTTTATTAGTTTCACATTTATGGCCTATTATATATTAAAAGATGTTTCAACTCTTAAGAATATAATGTGATATTCTGGGCTATCTACTATGTTAAGATACCTTGGTTGCAAGCAAGAGGAATACAAAACTTAGCTTGAGTGAAATAGGAAATTTATTGCCTTGTATCCAAATTAAAAAGTCCAAGACCTCAAGTATGGGTAAATACAAAAGGTCAATGAAAATAATCTTTCCTCTTTTCTGGCTGGCTCTGATATCTTCTCTCTTGGCTTTATTCTTAAGTATATTATCTCTCTGTAAATACAAGGACGCATTATCCTCAAAACCATCAATCATATAGAAAAGGGATTTTTTTTTTTTTTTTTTTACCTTTTTCTAATCACTCAAGAAAATTTTCCCTGGAGGGTGTTGGTTAGCCCAGCTTTTGTTATATGTTCACTCCTGTGGAAGTTGGAGTCAAGACTATATGACTGACAGTTCCATAAGTGGAAGAGGGAGATCTAAAGGAAAGAGAAAAAATGCTGAAATGAACAAACTAACTTATGACCATTATATTTCACCAAGTGGTACATTCCATTCACATTCTTAATATGATCTTAGCTTCTCTAAATTTAAACAATTACTTGGCTTAGCAGCATCTAAACAGCTTCTAATTTTAATCAAATATATTGTAAGGTCTCATTCTTGTCTTACTTGTCTATAATATCATGAAAATAAATCTCTACTTTTCTAGCTGTTTGTAGACTGACTATAAATGCTTTAGAAAAATGAATGATTAAAACAATCAATCACAGATCTTACAGATGCAAAGTAGTTCAAGAGATCATCTAGATGAGTCCTTTACTTTTCAAATGATAAAATAACCATAGATCATTACCTATATTTTGGACCAGTCAGCTTTTGCTGAATATGGATACTGAAAACAGATGATTTAGAGAAAACATGACAAACTACTGTTTAGAAAATTTCAGGAGGTTGTTGGGGGTTAGACAGTCAAAAATGTTGTTATAGATTTTTTTACAATATAGGTACCATGGATATCAGAGAAAACAAACACTAAGCACATGTACTACCATTACTTTCTTCCATATCTATGGCAGATATGTTCTTGACTCTAGACATAAATGTTACTATTTCTAAGTCCATTATTGAAGAAATAGAACTGACTATAGAGTTAAATACTCATTACCTGTCTGTTTATAGATTGGAGTGAATTTAGCTGATTGCAATAAAATAACTGTATTATCATAGTTTCATAGACTTATGCTGAGGGCACTCCAGAATAAAGCTGAACTATACTCCATAATTTATCAAAAGAATTCATGTACTCAAGATGAAAAGGAAGAATAAACCATAATGAAAAAAATGACCACACTAACTGGAGAAATATATGTATAATATTTTTATTTAAATAATATTTATATTTATATATTTAAATGTTGAGAAGCTGTCTGGTTGTCAAAGCTACCTTTTTAAATACTATCAAACTCAAATCATGACTCTTCCATGAAGGATTTTATTATCAGTCAAGGCAGAAGGACTGCTATGACTCAGATGTCACTTCTTAACATACTACCTTCTATTATCATGATTTGTTATACATTGTATCTTTATTAATAGAGCAGAGTTAACAACCTCATATGCCTACAAGGGCAAGTAAAGGTCATTTAGGTCAGTGCTTGCCAGGTTATCTGTGATGAAAACCAGGCTATCTGTAATTAGTTTGTTTGTTTCTCAATCCATTGTAGCCTGATACATTTGCAGAACACAAGTATTTTGAATTTTGTACAAAAATATTGCCCCTAGAAAAACAAAATACAAAAGATAAAGTACAAGCTTTCAAATTTTCAAAGTATTATTATAGAATAAATACACATCATACAATTTCAACATAGAGCATTACCAGTTCATGGACTATTGCCAGTTTTTGCAGAACAAATCTGAATAGCAATTTGTGTAGATTACTGAAGTATCTTAGTATCTCACAAATATAAGTATTTTATATTTGTATCTTATTTGAAGTACCTTTTAATTATCTATCTACCTATAGATTTGAACTTAATTATGGGAGCTTATTAACTAGTCTTTGCAAGGCTACTGTCTTCAGACTTGGTGCTGGAGTTTGAAGTCCACAGGGCAAGAAATAAGGAAGGTAAAACTAACGTAAAGTGGGGAGCAAGCAGGAACCCATAAGTATAAGCTGGAGCTCACAAAGATGGACTGAAACTTTTATAAAGTATTGTTGCCTCTGACCTTGGTGAAACAGGTATTCTGAAGAAGCTGGGACTCTGTCACAAAGCTAAACACAAACCTGATCCAGGATATAGAGAAGCTAAAGAGGATCCAGAAGAAGGTAGAAGAATTGTCCTCAGCTGCTGATTCACACCAATGAGTCAATAGGTGAGCTACAGAATGGCTGCTGATTCATTTCTGCTCTCCAAATCTCCTACAGAGAAATCTCTCTTGTAGTCTACCGTAACTGGAAAATATAGGGCAGAAAATTCCAGGAAGCAAAGTTAGACCTAGACAGTTGAAACATTAAAAATTCATCAGAAATGTAATTCCTTTCCAACTATTCTTGTAGGTAATAGTAATTATGCTCACAGATAATAGTGTGAACAAAATATCAGTGCACATTTGATAAATCAACAGTAACTTACAGCAAGTTTCAGTGTCCAGGATATTTTGATTTATCAAGAGAAGTCAGAATTCTAAATTAATATGTGAAAACTGTTAATTGTTAAATTACAAAAAAAAAAAGAAAAAACCCAACATAATGCAAGCTTAAAAAACAAAGGAAAATACGGTGCAGGTAAAACAGACAGGTTTGTGTGTGGTATTTAACTCACAAATGACATTTTAGAATTTCTGCACTAGAATGTAGGCAACTTGAGTGCCATATGTGAAATATGTCTGAAGCTCCTAATATATACATATGTGTATATATATATATATATATATATATATATATATACACACACACACACACACACACACACACACACATATATATTTAAAGAACAAAAAAATGCATGTACTACTTAATGAATAAATTGGGATCTTTGAGGTGTTTTAAACATTGGAACAGTGGCCTAAATATGTCCAAATAACATAATGCAGCTTCTGCTATATTGATATTCTCTGATAAAGTTCATTTATTGTTATAACCAATTCAGAAAAATATCAGTACATTAATTGCTGTGACTCATAATCACAAAAGTTAAATGGGGATTAAATTGAAAATACAGTAAACTCTTTAAATAATCATTCATTCCTTAAAGAGATGAAAAAATTATGAGGGAAAAGGCAAATGGTAAATCTAAAGCTATAGGAATTCAGTTTTCAGGTCTTGGTAAGCAAACATATTCTTTTATGAATTATTTATAAACTAATTAATATACCATAAATCACACATTTCTGATGGATATAGATGGGACTCTGTATTGACAGTCTACCAAGAAGGACAGTTTTTGTGTGTGTGTGTGTGTGTGTGTGGTTTTTTTTTTTTTTTTTTTGCAGTACACGGGCCTCTCACTGTTGTGGCCTCTCCCATTGCGGAGCACAGGCTCCAGACGCGCAGGCTCAGCGGCCATGGCTCACGGGCCCAGCCGCACCGCGGCATGTGGGATCTTCCCGGACCGGGCATGAACCCGTGTCCCCTGCATTGGCAGGCAGACTCCCAACCACTGTGCTACCAGGGAAGCCCAGGAAGGACAGTTTTGATATGAAATTAAAGTGTTCAGTAATTGCTATTTAGAAGAGCAGTTGAGAATTGTAATATTGCCTATTTTGTAGCTCAGACTAAACCAGCACCATGAGAATTAGCATATTTTAAAACCTCCTCTTTTTTATTCTCTTCCTGGGAGCAGCTGTGCTGAAGAGCTGATTGGACCTTTGAAAAGCAAATATCTTAACAATAAAGTTAAAGCAGGCATACTGTGAAAACTGTTTTTCTGAATGTAGGAGATGCACACATGTATATGTATATGTATGTATAGTTTTATTTGTTGACTGTTTTTTAACAAACTACTCAGCCTACTAAAGTCTTTGTGCAGACTTATTTTCATGCTTGGGCAGAGACAGAAACCACAAGAGTTACTCAGCACTAGTGCCAGCTATTTGAGATAGAAAGCTCTATCTGTGCTTACCATGGAAGAGGAAAAAAAGAAAGACAGTTCCTGCATAACCTTGTGATAGAGTAGTGATAGGGCAACTACTGTAAGGAAGACCGGAAGGTCAAAGTGGAAAATGAAAGTCAACCAAAAAGTTACAAGAAGAAGTGACAATGGAAACTGAATGCAGAGAACTAGGAGGCCTTTTAGGGACCAGATAATGACCAGTGAAAGCATTGCCTATTTTCAATGGGATTCAAAAACATTGTTGAGAATTTCTACAGGTAACAAACTACTTGATAAAATAAAATAGAGGTTAAACATTTTAAGCTACTCATATGTCTGATTTTATAACTACTATTAGGTATTAATTTTCTAAGGCTGCCGTAACTAATTACCAAAAATTTTGTGGCTTAACAAACAGAAATTTATTCTCTCACAGTTCAGTAGACCAGAAATCCAAAATCAAGGTGCTGACAGGGTTGATTCTTTCTGAGAGAGAAACTGCCTCTTGCCTTTCTTGCCTGGATTTTGATGATTGTTGTCAATCCTTAGCATCTCTTGGCCTGTAGACACTCTAATCTTTGCATTCATTGCCTCCTCTCTCCATTGTCCTTTCTGTATCTTATAAAAGTATTTTCATTGGATTCAGGGCCCTCCCTAATGTAGTATGACTTCATTTCAATTCTTAGTTACATCTGCAAAGATCCTGTGTAAATATGGTTATATTCTCAGATTTAGGGTAGGCATGAATTTTGGGGAAACACTATTTGACCTATTACCCTGATTTCTTTTAAAGTCTAGAAACAGATCATTTAGTTATTTCCTTAAATTTCTTAAAGAAAAAAAATCTTTGGATATTTAATAATCAAAAGTTATATACATAAACTCAAATCATTTTTATCAAGTGATATAAGAATGGTTATATAACTACCTGCACTAATACTATAAAGTATTCTTTGATGTGACCCAATTTAGAAAAACCTAATCTATTTTTGTTTTGCTCTTAATGAAAATTGTTTACTGAATCCAAATTTGTAAGGGTTACTTTTCCTGTTAGATAGAAGGATATTAGTTGAAATTGTTTGTTGTCTTTATGTTGGTACAATGCTTGAAAGCACTGCTTTCACAAGTTCTCCAGGTGATCCTGGCGCGCACTAAAGTTTCAGAAGCATTATGTTGGAGTGATTTCACTTGCATTACACATTTACTTCTTGAGACAAGCCAATAATTTAGGCATTAATTACAAATCCAGAATAGAAGGCTCCAGATGAAATGACTTGTGTGAGATAATTCACTGACTTGAGGGCAGAGTTGAACCAAATATTTATTTTGTCTTTCAATACAATATTTACTCAGTTTTGTGAACTGAAAAAAAAAAAAAAAGGGAAGAATACAGAACTAAATAGTGTGTAGTCCCCCAACTTCATTTTTCTATTTCCTTTCATTTCAGTCTGGATTCAGCAGGGAGAGCCAAATATCCAGTCCCATACACCAACACCATCACCAACCAGGACATTCTCCCCTTATTCTCTGCCTCTCAACTGTGTGCTCCAGCTAACACAGCACTTGGAGGACCCAGCCTGCTGAAGCACTGGCCTGACCTCACAGTAGGATCACTTTCCATCCTACAAGAAATTCTCAATGAAAAGGAAATGGTAGGGAAGTTTAGATTAGAATATTTAGATGTATGACCCTTGCTGGGATATCTCTCTCCTATAAAAATTGGTGCTTTGCATTAACTGGTTAGCCACATGTGTGGGAAAGTTATTATCCTAAGTGTAGCAAACAAATATCAAAACAGTTAACCTTTTAAATATTGCTCTTTGCTAATCAGCAAGAACTGTGAATTACAACTCACAGAATAAACAGAATTTATTTGCTCCTTTTCATCTTCCCTGCTAAGTTGCATTTTTCATCTAGAAAATGTAAAAGGAAATCTTGAGTTGAAAATAAGATGACTAATGTATGGATCAGATTACATGGACCCAAAATAGACTGTATAAGTATGTAAAAGAGACCACTCATCTCTTCCAGGTCCATTCTTAACATATGAACTTTTTACCAATTTGGTATCTTCAGCTTTGTTAATTTAAGGTGATGTGATAAATGTTATTGTCTTTCTTACGTATCTATAACAATTCATGCAATATATATGAAATTTGAGCATTCTATCAAAAATATTTGGCTAAATATTTTCATTTTGAGAAAAAGTCTAAGTTTGTTCAATACAATGGATCTATAAATCACCATACTGTTAAAGGTCTGTTAAAGGGACTGTTTCACTACCTTGTTTAGGGGAGATAATCTAAAGAGAACTAACAATTACTTAAAATTGCATTGCCCCTAAGACCAACTACACAAGTATAACAAGTTATGCAAAATCTCTGGATTATGAACAGTATGATCACTTAGAAAGTCTTGTAGGGGTGACTTTAAACACTTTTAGATATCATCAATATTTTAAAGAGAACTAGAGCACAACCTTGATTTCTTTTTCCCCATGGTTGGTCAACCTCTTAGAGTATGTGAGGTTGTAAAACGTCACATTACAGAAAAGAACGCCAGTAAAGCATATCCCAGTAAAAGTTTTTCCTAGAGTTAACACTGAATGTTGCACATAGAAGTTTCAGTACTTGCATTGACCTAGGTAAAAATAACATCTGCAGATTACAAGGCATGCTGTACCATCTTAAGTAGAAAATATTTCTCTTAACCTCTTTTCTTGCCCTTAAAATAGAATAATAATAACAACATCATGATGTTACAAGGATTTTAAAATATAAATTTAAGGACTTTGGAGTTTATCACAGAATGCCTGTGCTATTCAAAATGTTAACCACTGGCTACATGTAGTGTTTAAATTTAATTAAAATTAACTTAAATAAAATTAAATATTCAGTTCTTCAGTGGCAATAGTCACATTTTAAATTTTCAATAAGCAGAATTAGGCTAGTGGCTACTGTAATGTACAGCACAGAGAATATTTCTGTTATCACAGTAAGTTCTATATGACAGTGCTGGTATAGGTTCTTTAAATTTGGAAATGAATGCTTGGTGTTAGACATGGGGATGACATCCAATTTGCATTTTAGATTATTTGCTTGGAGTGTAATGTGAAGAATGGATTGATTGGTGGACAGACTCTAGAGGCAGGGAGAATCAGGTGGTTCTTGTACTGGATTTCTGACTACCCCTGCTGGAAGGTTTCCTTGACTTCTCCACTCTGAAATAGGTCTTCCTTTTCTCTGCAGCTATGGCTGACTGAATTTTCTAAATGAAATGCCCCAGTTGATGTGTTCTTTTTTTTTTTGCGGTACGCAGGCCTCTCACTGTTGTGGCCTCTCCCGTTGTGGAGCACAGGCTCCGGACGCGCAGGCTCAGCGGCCCTGGCTCACGGGCTTAGCTGCCCCGCGGTATGTGGGATCTTCCCGGACCGGGACACGAACCCGTGTCCCTTGCATCGGCAGGTGGACTCTCAACCACTGTGCCACCAGGGAAACCCAGGGTGACCAGCTTTTACCTGGCTTTCACTGGTGACATGTATCTTAGGAGTCCTGAGTCTATACAGAAGAAGTTTGCCATTGCTTAAATGTCCATGCTGGAGAGATTATATACAGAGACCACACAGAGATAAAGAAAGATGACTGAGAGGCCCCCATTGTTCCAGTCCCCAGCTGCTTGAGTGTTCCCGGACCAGACACCTTCAGATGAATCCAGCCACTATATAATGCTGAGTGGAGCCAGAGAGCTGTCATTAACAAACCCTGCTCAGATTGTACAATCATCAGCAAAATAAATGTTTTAGCCACCTAACTTTTGGAGTGGTTTGTTACGCAGCTCGAATAACGGTAATAAAACTCATACGATATTGTGCTATTTGATTACTAACTATGCTTTATTTGATTACTATGATCAGTCTTTACTATAATTATTTCTTTACATAGCCAACTCCCATACATCATCCTTGAAATCAGGAGTTAATTTCGTATCGCCAATGTCCTGATAAATGCCTAGTATTCAGTAAAGATAATCACAGACCTCATTTAAGAGCATTCTTATAGAGAGAGAGTCAATATGAGGTGGTTCTGCCTCGGCTATCATTATGTAGTCTTAGTAACAAAGGTAAATAAGAGCAAGCTATAACAATTTATCTTCTAAGGTGGATGTATCTTAAGGATGATAAGAGAATCTTGCAACAGTAAAAGTTTGGAACTGTTATTCTTTTTTGTCTTCCATAAGTCTCTTCTTATACTTAGGCTTCTGTATTTCTAATATATAGGATGATTTACCTATTACAAGGTGAACATGTAGGTGTAATGAATATCATCACTAAGAAGCATATAGTAGAAGAAAATACTAATATATACCATGATTATTCAATAAATTGAATTAAATTGGATAAAAAGCAGGAAATAATGGACCTTTCATAGCCCTGAGATTCATTTTGTAATTCAACTGTCTGATTATTCAGTGACTAAAATGACAAATCCAGCCTGTTAGTAATATTTCCTTTTCTTCTCTGATTCAAAGCCTACTTTTTTCCAGCTAAGGTTTCAGTCATATTGAAAAGCAGCAGAACAATGCTGCCCCTAGTTCTTGCACAATTGCAGGAGCAGGCATTTAGGAATTAAGGAAAGCAATTCTTACTTGACTCTAAACTTATGATTTAGTGCTGGTGCCCTCTGAATGTATTAGATGTTCAAATGCTTGCCCTTTTACCTATTGCATGCTTTAGGGTTTCCTGAGAGATCTCTCTGACCTGAAGAATGTGAGGCATGCTCCATATCCCACCCTTTGACCAGTCAATATCAGCATCCAGGAATAAACCTTTATCTCTGCTTACTGAGTGTACTTGTTAACTTTATGTTTCAGCTTGACTAGATGGTGGGGTGACTAGCTATTTGGTCAGACATTATTCTGGATGCTTCTGTGAGGGTGGTTTTGACTGAGATTAACTTTTGAATCAGTAAACCGAGTAAAGCAGATTACCCTCCCTGATGTGGGTGGGTCTCATCCAATCAGTTGAAGGCTTCAATATCACAAAAGGGCTGACTTTTCCCCAAGTAAGAGATAATTATTCCTGAATAATGGTTTTTGAACTAGGACTTTGACTTTGTCCCACCTTCAACCTGTCAGCTTTTAGACTGGACCTACACCATCAACTTTTCTGCATCACGGGCCTTTGGACTCAAATTCTCAGACTGGAACTGCACCACTGGCTCTTGTGGGTCTCTGGATTATTGATGCATCTCACCCAGCAAATGCTGGAAATGCCCAGCCTCCATAATCATATGAGCCAATGTCTTATAACAAATCACACTATTTATCTATCTATCTATGTATCTATCTATCTATGTATCTATCTATCTATCTATCTATCTCTATATCTGTATCTATATCTATGTATATCTATCTCTTTATATATAGATATATGTATATCCAATTGTTTATGTTCCTCTGGGATACACTGAGGATGCCTCTCTTCCTGAACGAAGACCTCTTGAGTGAGGTATTTTGAAGCCCACTCAAACCTGACTATCTTCTGAAATCCCACTTGATTCAGGAGAAAGCATTCATCTCCACCTGTCAACAGTGTAAAATACAACTTCTTTTTGTTGTAGAACTCTCTATATACCCTCCCATCAGGGTGGATCCAGCCGGCCACTCTCCTTCAGATTTCTTTAGTCTGGAGTTTGTATCAAGAGTTCAGGATCCAAAAAATACAGGGTGTATATGTCATGTTCTTTCAATACTTCTTTTTCTATGCATAATTCTAGTCACTTGTCAGCACCAGAACTAGCAAAATTCTTCAAATATAAAACCAGGAGTGAGACCTAGCAAGGCTCTCCCTGCACTTTATGTTTATCACCACTAAGGGTAGAAGAGAGATTATGAATAAATCCTTAACAACTCTTGAGAAAATTTACCACTCCCAAGTTCTCTGATCAGTCTCCTTAAGATTAGTAATGGGCAAAAAGGAGATAGACAAATTTTGGGGTCTCACCTCATAGAAATTTATGCATAAATGATGTAGTATCTCTGTTTGATTTTAACTGTAGGGTCTTAGCTGAGCCTGGATAACAGGAAGCCTTCAAATTTAACATCCCCTTACCTATATAGAGAAATAAAGTTAAAGATACAAACCAGGAATTGCTCTCTGAGGCAGAGATAAATGGCTGAGAGAATTCAGAGGAAAGAAAGATAACTCATCTTAGAGAAAATAGGGGAAATGTGAAGCCTTTTAAGCTAGAATAAAAATAACAAGTGAAATTTTCACACATAGAATTGAAATATAATTATTTCATGATGAGAGACAGCATGATGGAGCCCAAAGTTAGAGAAGAGTAAAGAGTATTAGGAGAATTGCTAGTCATTCTTTCAACTGGGAGTACATGAATAGGGGTGCAAAATGTAAAAATGGAAACCTGTTACATCAATCATCATTACAGAGCACGCTTACTAATCAGGGTAAGTAGTTGGATGTTTTGTGTCTAAGGGGTGTGTGTATGTATAGAATGGAATCCAACTAAGGTTTGGGAGGCTGAGCAATACCATAATTAGAACTAATTTAAGGAGAGTAATCTGACAGCAAATGTAGAATTAAGAGTGCCTGAAAGACTGGCTTGTATTAGTGCTCACTCAACTGTCTATAATATATTCTATTACAAAGGGTTGTATAGTAATTTAAAAGACTATTTCAATATTACCAAAAGAACATGTTCTAAAAAGTAATTCATAAGATAGCTATTTGTAAACTAATTTGTAAATTAGCTTTTCTTACATGTAACTATTGTATTAATGAAAGATAGAAGACTAGAAATGCCTCTTCCTTCTCATGTCCACTCCTAAAAATGAAAAGAAAAATCCTATTCAAGAAGGGATGATGAGGTCCGTCATTCCATTTATGTCCAAGTGTGAGTCTGTTGAAGTGACTCATGTCTCCTTATCATTACACCATGTCCATTATTTAGGAAGTTGTCTGCTTGATGCAAGAGAATGAACTTCCCAGATACCTTTTATGTGTGGAAGTGTATCAGTGAGTAAGGAAAATTTAAATCCCATAGATATTTTGAGTAAGAAGAGATTTAATATGGGTAAAAAGAAACTTAACCAATAGGAAGGCTGAGAGAGCAAAGGAGGACAAAGCAGTTTTCAGGAAGCTTGATAATGCAGAGAGTCAAGGATGTCACCACAAGGATTCCACCTGCCTGAAGTTCAAAAGAGCTGATTTTCATTGTTTTGGAGCTGCTGAAAGTCAACAATGATTTCAGCTACCTGCTTAGAGTAGCTTCCAGCAAATACTGTTTTCTGCAGTTCTCTAGTTGCTGTCTGTCTTAGTCAGTTTGGACTCATAAGAAAATGCTAAAGATCAGTTGCCTTAAACAACAGACATTTATTTCTCATAGTTCTTGGGGTTGGGAAGTTCAAGATCAAGGTGCTAGTCATTTCAGTTCCTCCTGAGAGCCCTTTTCTGGCTTTCCTTCTCTTTGTGTCCTCACATCCAGAGAAAGAAAGAAATAAATCTCTCTTCATCTTCTAATATATCCACCAATCCCATAATGAGGGCCACACCCTCATGACTTTATCAACCCTAATTAACTCCCAGGGTTCCCATCTCCACATTTGGTGTTAGGAGCTAATTATATGAAGTTTCAGAGGATACAAATGTACTGTCCATAACACTGCCTTTCCAATTTTGTATAATGTCTATCACTAGTGAAATCTAACCAGATTACCTGTTGATGGGGAAACCTGGAAAATCCTTTTATCTGAGGTATGGAGAAAAGCTTAGAAGTTCTGAGATGGTCCCAGGGTTCAACTAATGATACCTCATACAATCTATTGATTTGGATACTTCAAATTCATGTATTTTATTTCATTCATATATAATATCCAAAAAACAAACCAGTAAAAATAACAGTAAGAGGATGTCTGATTCTACCATATTTATCCCATATTGGTTTTACCACATGTATTCTACATTGTTCAGGAGCTCTTTGGCATTTCCATGGGGCAAGAAACAAATAAAGGGTATGCAGAGTGCAGAGAATAAAATAACTATTTCTGTTTCAGACAGCATTATCATCTCAGAAGAAAATCTTCAGGAATACACAAAGCTATTCCTACAATTAATATGTGAATATAGCAAGGTCACAGGATACATGTTAATATAAAAATATTAATTTCATTTTGCAGAGTAGCAGTGAGCAATAGAAGACAGAATTTTAAAAAAATAACAGTGTGAAACAAAATAACATTTTAAATTCCATAAAATATTTATAAATAACTTTAACAAAGCACATGCTAAATCTTGTCACTAAAATCTGTAGGATATTGCTGAGAGAAACTTAAAAGTACATAAATAAATAGAGATATGCACTTTGTTTATGGAATTGAAGGACTCAATATTATATAAAATGTCACTTATTTTCAAATTTATATGGAGATTCAATGCAATCTCAGCCAAAATTTCAGTATTTTTTTTTCTTAAATGCTATCTGACAAATTGGTTTTAAAATTTATATTGAAATGTAAATAATCAAGAATATCCAAAGTGACCTTTAAAAGAAGACCATAGTTGGAGGACTTAACCTATCTGATTTGATTAAATATTTTTAAATTAAAACAATCAAGAGAGTGTGATAATGTCAAAAATATACATAACTGAAACACAATAGAGAACTCAGAAGTAGATTCTCACATATTAGCTTTTAACAAAGATTTCAAATTTTTTTCTATAAATTTGCTAGAAAAGCTAGAAAGCATATTGAATAAACATGAAGGTCCAACTATACCTCACACCATAAACAAAATATAATTCAAAATGGATAAGAGACCTAAAGATAAAAGGTAAAACTATTAAACATCTAAAAGAAAACATTTCAGCAATCTTGTAATAGGCATTAAGCATTAAAATTTTTGATAAAATTAGACTTCAAAAAGTTAAAAACCTTTGTTGTACAAAAGACACCATTAAGGAAACATGGAAGCCACAGAAAGTAAGAAAATATTCACAATATACATATGTGACAGAGAACTAGTATCTTGAATATATAAAGAATACTAACAAGTTCATAATAAAAACAAAAATATCTTGATACCAGAATGGGCACAGGATTTGAATAAATACTTCATCACAATAGGTATAGAAACAGCTAATAGCATATAAATAAATTAAAAAAAAGAGCCTATTTCATCATTAGAAAAATAGGGATTAAAACCATAAAATAATGATGAGATACAATTTCACATGCATTAAAATAACAAGAAAAAAAAAGAAAAAGAAAAAAGGAAAAGAGATGAGGAAAAGAAAAAGAGAGAAAAATACAAAAAGAAAAGAGAAAAACCTGACTACACCAGGTGTTGATGATGATGTGGAATAACTGGAACTCTCATTCAGTGATTGTGCAAATGAGTGTTCACACTTGTAAAATAAGACAATCACTTTGTAAAACTGGCTGACAGTTTATTCAGAAGTTTAACAAAAATCTACCATATAAAAGAGACGTTTTACTCCTGGGTAGTGAACAAGAGAAATGAAAATACATGTCTGTATAAAGAATCATATGAATATATTGATAGATTTATTCACAATAGCTGAATAATGGGAATCAGCCCAAATGTCCATCAACAGGTAAATAGATAAAACATATTGAGTTGTAACCAGACAATGGAATACTACTCAGAAATAAAAATTACAAACTACTGATGCAGTAACATGGATAAATCTAAAAATTATGCTGAGTGAAAGAAACTAGACACACAAATTACATATTAAATGGTTACATATATAAGATTCTAGAAAATGCAAACTAAAGTATACCAACCAACAGCAAACCAGTGGTTGTTTCCAGATGTGAGCAGAGGGATAGATGAACTACAAATGGGTATGAAAAATACTTTTGTTGTGATTAAACTTTTAAAAAATATTGTCTAGTGGGTATATGATTATAGTTTCATGGGTGATACAACTGCCAAAATTGATCAAATTGTACAATGTAAATGGATATAGGTGGCTTTATATACATTAGTCCTCAAAATTCATTTCTAGTAAAAGCAACATTATATCCTTGCCTAACATAATGCTACTACCCATTGAAAAATGGACATAACTGCATTTCCTCCCATAAAGGGGAACTCCAATGGTCCATAAATCCATGCATATATCTCAGTGATATTCATTCCTTGAATAGATTAGTCACAATTACACTTGGGATCCTTTAACTTAAAAACCAAATTATGGGGGGTAATCAACAATAGAACTTATTCTACTAGCTAGTAAGGAAAGAAGATGAGGGAGGAATTAGTTAACATATTTAAATATAGACAAGAAATTAAGGAAGGAAATTCCACAGCTGTTAAAGCAGTCACATTTGCATGTAGATATAGGGCAATAGTTAGTACTTTTCTGTGTATGCTCAAACGAATATTCCCTTTGCAGTCACCCAGATTTTTGCTGGTTGTGATACTTTTCCTAGTGGAATGATCTTTTCATTCTGAAAAGGTCTGAGGGTCTGATTCATTACTAACCCTGCCTTATTAAATTGCTATAGTATATTTTTATAACTTACCCTGGAATAGCAGAGTTTTAAGACAGGTGCTCTGACAATTCTCTAAGCCTAGGGTGAATCCTCCTTGTTCCATAGGTTAACCATCAATTCTATTCTCCTTTCATAACCAGGTTCAATCCCTTCAGTGAATAAAGTAACACTCTTCTTTGCATAACGGTTAAATGGTAAGATAAAACCAAAGAAGTCAGGTGGTAGTATTAACTCACAGTCTGTGGGACCATTTTTCTACTAGGAACTAATACCTATTAACTAGAACATCTACATAGTATTATACATTAAAAAAGGAAAAAATGAAGAAAACATGGATTAATTAAAATAATTCAGAGATTTGACCAAAAAGGAGGAAATAACTAAGGAGTTTAAGAAAGAATATAGTAGAAAGGAAGAAAACCAGGAGTATATAGCATTACAAAAGCCAATGAAGAAATGTATTTCAAGAAGAAACAAGAGTCCAATGTGTGGAACAGTGCTCAGAGATTTGTTCAGATAAAAAATAAGAATTGAAAATCGTGGTGATTTGACATGTGGAAAGTGAGTGAGTGGTATGAACAGGAGTCAGACTAAAGTAGATTGAAAGCGAAAGGAAACTATGGATGTGGAGAAAGCAAGTAGTGATTTTCGTAGGAAATAATCTGGAAGGGATTGAGGAAGTACTTGGAAAGCTTGGAAGAAAGGGATTTTTAAATAGTCAATAAATGTTTGTATGCGGCTGACTATGATACACTAGAGAGGAAGGAACAAATGATTAGGACAGAACAGAAATAAAAATCTTGCCAAATTAAACAGGACTCTTTAAGCTTCTATATATTATATCTGCAGCAAAAAGGACATTTAACTTCAGTCAACATATGAACAGTTTCTTTCCTCCTTCCCATTCCGGTGATCATTGATAATCAGATTAAACTGCTAAAAATCTTATGTTTTGGTCCACCTGGTTCCTTCAGTTCCACCTCCTCTGTTGCTTTCACGTGGTAATTGAGGCATCAAATTTTTGGCATTGCTGGGAGCCTTAAAGTCCTAGAATTCTACCCCTACGACCCACTCCTAAAATATCTTATCTCCACTCTATGGGAATACTTTTTAATCTGGTATAAACTACTCTTTAAAAATTTTTCTTTTATAATCATTTTATTCTCTATTACTAATAATCTATTTTCCTAGGCTTTTGGACACAAATTGAATCATAATCTCCTCAATGACTTTAAACATTTGTAAACAAAAGCCAGAAATACAAGTGCTTACAGGCACCTCTGCTTTCTGCCAAGACAAAAATTTTCCCTAAGGCACAAAAATGACACTTCTCTAAATATGGAAGAAAGAAACTGAAAAATATTTGGAGGAAAACAAAATGAAGTAAAACAACTCTTTCACATCTCAGTGTATTCTAACAAAAATAGATATAGATATAGACACCAGGACCACCAGGTATATATAGATATACCTCCAGGACCATAAGCCAGGCCAGCTTCAAAATCTGCACTTGAAGCTATTCTGTCTAATAGTTTTCTGTTTTACACAAATACTTCACCTTCACTTCTATTGAGTCTCTATAAGTCCAAATTATATTCACAATAGCTTCTTTATTAACATGTGAGAAAAACCCAGAACTAGGAACAGTGCAGTTTGAATGGTTCAAATGGGTATTTTTATTGAAATATATACTGTAAAAACAATACAATTAAATGGCATTTTCTAATAAATGACCAGACATAAACTAAGGAAAAAACATTTTCAGGAAATTAAATATAAAAAAAAAGTTCCATCATTTATTCATTTGAGCTTTAAGTGCCTATACTATACAGGGAGTGCACTGTGCTAGAAGCATAGTCATTTCTGACCAATAACAATTAAAAAGCCCAGTCATTGGCTGCTCTACTTCTTGCCAGAACCCCTAGTGGTGTAATTATCTACATTCAGTTTGTGGAGCTCTGCTTGGCTAACTTACTCTCAAGCATTTAAAGTGGGCTTTATTAAACACAGGTCACTTATTAAATTAAAATAAAACATTTCATACAGTATTCTACCAATATTTTCCTTTAAGAGTTTTAAAGTGTCTGGCTTTACATTGAGGTTTTTAATCCATTTTGAGTTTATTTTTCTGTATGCTGTTAGGCAGTGTTTAATTTCATTCTTTTACATGTAGCTGTCCAGTTTTCCCAGAACCACTTATTGAAGGGGCTACCTTTTCTCCATTGTATATTCTTGCCTCCTTTATCAAAGATAAGGTCACCATATGTGTGTGGGTTTATCTCTGGGCTTTCTATCCTGTTCCATTGATCTATATTTCTGTTTTTGTGCCAGCACCATAGTGTCTTGATTACTGTAGCTTTGTAGTATAGTCTGAAGGCTGGGAGCCTGATTCCTCCAGCTCCATTTTTCTCTCTCAAGATTGATTTGGCTATTCTGGGTCTTTTGTGTTTCCATACAAATTGTGAAATTTTTTGTTCTAGTTCTGTGAAAAATGCTATTTGTAGCTTGACAGGGATTGCACTGAATCTGTAGATTGCTTTGGGTACTATAGTCATTTTCACAATGTTGATTCTTCCAATCCAAGAACATGGTATATTTCTCCATCTGTTTGTATCATCTTTAATTTCTTTCATCGGTGTCTTATAGTTTTCTGAATACAAGTTTTTGGTCTCCTTAGGTAGCTTTATTCCTAGGTATTTTATTCTTTTTGTTTCAATGGTAAATAGGAGTGTTTCCTTAATTTCTCTTTCATGTTTTTCATCATAAGTGTATAGGAATGCAAGAGAGTTCTGTTCATTAATTTGTATCCTGCTACTTTACCAAATTCACTGATTAGCTCTAGTAGTTTTCTGGTAGCATCTTTAGGATTCTCTATGTATAGTATCATGTCATCTTCAAACAATGACAGTTTTACTTCTTTTCCAATTTAGATTCCTTTTATTTCTTTTTCTTCTATGATTGCTGTGGTTAAAACTTCTAAATCTAGTTAAATAGGAGTAGAGAGGGTGGACAATCTTGTCTTTTTCCTGATCTTAGTGGAATCATATCAAGATCCTTTTTGACCCACCTCCTAGAGAAATGGAAATGAAAACAAAAATAAACAAATGGGACTTAATGAAACTTAAAAGCTTTGGCATAATGAAGGAAACCATAATCAAGATGAAAAGACAACCCTTAGGATGGGAGAAAATATTTGCAAATGAAGCAACTGACAGAGAATTAAACTCCAAAATATACAAGCAGCTCATGCAGCTCAATATCAAAAAAACAAAGAACCCAATCCAAAAATAGGCAGAAGACCTAAATAGACATTTCTCCAAAGAAGATATACAGATTGCCAACAAATACATGAAAGGCTGCTCAACGTCACTAATCATTAGAGAAATGTAAGTCAAGACTACAATGAGGTATCACCTCACACCAGTCAGAATGGCCATCATCAAAAAATCTAGAAACAATAAATGCTGGATAGGGTGTGGAGAAAAGGGGATGCTCTTGCACTGTTGGTGGGAATGTAAATTGATACAGCCACTATGGAGAACAGTATGGAGGTTCCTTAACAGACTAAAAGTAGAACTATCATATGACCCAGCAATCCCACCACTGGGCATATACCCTGAGAAAACATAATTCAAAAATAGTCATGTACCACAATCTTCATTGCAACACTGTGTACAATAGCCAGGACATGGAAGCAACCTGAGTGTCCATCGACAGACGAATGGATAAAGAAGATGTGGCACATATATTCAATGAACTATTTCTCAGCCATGAAAAGAAATGAAATTGAGTTTTTTGTAGTGAGGTGGCTGGACCTGGACACTGTCATAAAGTGTGAAGTAAGTGAGAAAGAAAAAACAAATACCATATGCTAACACGTATATATGTAATGAAAACAAAAAACAAAGGTTCTGAAGAACCTAGGGGCAGGACAAGAATAAAGAAAAAGACGTGGGCTTCCCTGGTGGCACAATGGTTGAGGGTCCACCTGCCAATACAGGGGACGCGGGTTCGTGCTCTGGTCCAGGAGGATCCCACATGTCGTGGAGCGGCTGGGGCCGTGAGCCATGGCCGCTGAGCCTGCGTGTCTGGAGCCTGTGCTCCGCGGTGGGAGGGGCCACAGCAGTGAGAGGCCCACGTACCACAAAAAAAAAAAAAAGATACAGTCGCAGAGAATGGCCTTGAGGACACGGGTGGGGGAAGGGTAAGCTGGGACGAAGTGAGAGAGTGGCATGGACATATATACACTACCAAATGTAAAATAGATAACTAGTGGGAAGCAGCTGCATAGCATAGGGTGAGCAGCTCGGTACTTTGTGTCCAAATAGAGGGGTGGGATAGGGAGGGTAGAAGGGAGACGCAAGAAGGAGGAGCTGTGAGGATATATGTATGTGTATAGGTGATTCCCTTGGTTATACAAAAACTATACAGACACTAACACACAATTGTAAAGCAATTATATGACAATAAAGGTGTTAAAAATAAAATAAATAAATAAATAATAAAATAAAGTAAAATATTTAATTAAATGCCATTAATCCATACTTGCACTCTGAGGTGATTTTATTACAATTTGAAAATTTTTCTAAATACAAAATTACTAAATATGTAAGTAATGTAAATAAAAGACTGATTTATCTCTCTTGAAAATTGTGCTGAGTATTTGGCTAGAATCTATGCCAGTGTTTAGCTAGATCTTTCCCCTTAAAAATAAACTAAAATTCTGGCATTTCAATTTTGCCTACATAGTTTAAGTTTACAGTAGTATAGAGCAAGATGGAGTGTAACATAAGAACAGTGGTAAACCCTCAATCACTGGTCAACTTTTCTTCCTTTTTTATATCATGTTGGAATTTGTCCTTAGGCTTCCTCTTCAGTGATCTTTATGAAAAAGGGCATATTGTATTTTTTACACATTCACATTTTTGCAGTAAAGCACCTAGCACAGAAGAACAAAGCATCTTTTATAAATATTGCTAAACATTTCTGGTTTCTTACTCTGAATGAAACTCTATGAAAGGAGATTTACACACACACACACACACACACACACACACACACACACACACAGAAACAGGTATACACATTAGATTGGGAATTTATTTTTCACCAGAAGAAAAATGATTAAAGAAATTAAAAAAATATATTTTATTAAAGTATTTTCATATTGCTTTTGTTTTAATCATGAAAATAATTTTGACCAGCAAATAGTCCAGTTAGAAGGGTTAATGGCCCCTTGTCCCATCAAATTGCCTTTTACATACAGAATATGTTGTATGCTCACTATCTAAGCAAAAACAGCAGTAGCTGCACTGTTTTATAATCGTCATTAAAGACAAAACTTTGACATATTCTGTCACATAAATACCCTGCTCCTCATAAATGATTTAACTATCTGGAATCAAAGACAAAAGGGTCCAATGTCAGTGCTTAAGCAACTGCATTTCCAATGACAGTCTTTCACTTTTTTATAGTAAGTTATAAATGTACCTGTGCAATGTATCTCACAGTGTCCTTGTGCTTACTGACCAAAGTCTCCCCTCCCCAAACCCCGCCCCAGACACTGCACCAAGCATTTTCTGGTATGCAACACATTTCATAATAACATTTTAAATGAAAGAAGTGAAAGCAAGGATATTTTGAACAGCAAATTTTCTTTTCTTTTTTTTTTTTTAACATCTTTATTGGGGTATAATTGCTTTACAATGGTGTGTTAGTTTCTGCTTTATAACAGAGTGAGTCAGTTATACATATATATATGTTCCCATATCTCTTCCCTCTTTGTCTCCCTCCCTCCCACCCTCCCTATCCCACTCCTCCAGACAGCCACAAAGAACCGAGCCGGTTTCCCTGTGCCATGCGGCTGCTTCCCACTGGCTATCTACCTTATGTTTGTTAGTATATATATGTCCATGTCTCTCTCTCGCCCTAACACACCTCACCCTTCTCCCTCCCCATATCCTCAAGTCTGTTCTCCAGTAGGTCTCTGTCTTTATTCCTGTTTTACCCCTAGGTTCTTCATAACATTTTTTTTTTTCTTAAATTCCATATATATGTGTTAGCATACGGTATTTGTCCTTCTCTTTCTGACTTACTTCACTCTGTATGACAGACTCTAGATCTATCCACCTCATTACAAATAGCTAAATTTCGTTTCTTTTTATGGCTGAGTAATATTCCATTGTATATATGTGTCACATGGAATTTGGTAAAGTAGCAAATTTTCTTAATATCAAAAACAGAATATTTGGATTTTCTTAATTCACTCATAGTTGTCATAATTGAATCTCCTATACATCATCTTGATATCTTAATTCTAATCAGCAATACAGGAGAATGTGAGCTTCACAAAAAAAAAAAAAAGACATAACTTTCTAATTACAATGGACTTTTAACTGGATTATCAGTTCCTCATGATCTCAGAAATTGGCTTAATTATGTTAGGAACTGAGAAGGAACTAAAGATTTAAGAAATGCTGGATCAAATAACAAAAAATAGGCTAGTTCCATTCAGTTTCAAGAGGGCAGAGTTAGAAAAGGTGGGAAAAAGAGTGATGAAGGAAACTTAACTGATTGATAACCTTCCAAATTATAAGTATATGTTACATCTCTTAATAAAAAAACTACCCTATAAACTAATGTTTTGCATATGGAATTTTAACATAAATTGTAGCAGACACTGTTGGTGCCCTATCCCATATCCTCTAGTCCTTACCACTTCAGTGAAACTTAACTTTGAACTTCTAGCTCTAGCATTTCTTTGTCTGAAGACTTTTTCATTTTATTTTTTTAATTGAAGTATAGTTCATTTACAATACTGTGTTAGTTTCAAGTGTACAGAAAAGTGATTCAGTTATATATACATATATTATTTTTCAGAATCTCTTCCATTATGTTATTATAAGATACTGAATATAGTTCCATGTGCTATACAGTAGATCCTTGTTGATTATCTATTTTATATATAGTAGTGTGTATCTGTTAATATCAACTTCCTAACTTATCCCTCCCCTCCTTTCCCCTTTGGTAACCATAAGTTTGTTTTCTATGTCTATGAGTCTGTTTCTGCTTTGTAAATGAGTTCATTTGTATTATTTTTCAGATTCAACATATATGTGATATCATACAATATTTGTCTTTCTCTGTCTGGCTTACTTTACTCAGAATGATAATCTCTAGGTTCATCCATGTTGCTGCAAATCACAATATTTCATTCCTTTTTATGGCTGAGTGGCTGAGTAATTTATATATATATATCTATCTCCATTATCTGTTGATGGACACTTAGTTTGCTTCCATGTCTTGGCTATTGTAAATAGTGCTGTTATGAACATTGGGGGTGCTTGTATCTTTTTGAATTAGATTTTTCATCTCTTCCAGATATATGACCAGGAGTGGGATTGCTGGATCATATGGGAATTCTATTTTTAGTTTTTTTAAGGAACTTCTATACTGTTCTTCATAGTGGCTACATCAATTTACATTCCCACCAACAGTGTAAGAGGGTTCCCTTTTCTCCACACTCTCTCCAACATTTATTATTTGTAGACTTTTTGATGATGGCCATCTGAACTGTGTGAAGTAATACCTCACTATGGTTTTGATTTGCATTTCTCTAGTAATTAGCAATGTTGAGCTTATTTTCATGTGCCTGTTGGCCATCTGTATGCTGAAGACTTTCTCTTGATGCTGAACTCGGCTTTGCCACATGCTCAGGATACCAATCATAATCTCTCCAATAGTTTTAAGCTTTGGTAAGCAAAATTCATAAAGTCAATTGTCTGCAAGAACCTCTGCCTTCTGAAGAACAAATTGTCTCTGTGGAAAGAAAGCAGACAATCTCCAACCAATGATGGATGAAAGTTGGTATATAAACTTCTCGGTTCTCTCATGCTTCAGGTGAGATAAATCTCAGCCAAGTAGTCCATGCTTTGCTCTTGGAGTTTTCCATGCAGGATTAAGCTACTGGTGCCCACAGTGATAGGGGACTTTGTAACACACCTTTTTATTTGCTGCCTTTCCTTGTCGCATTTTTCACTGCCTTATCAGGGTTTTCCTTCATCTCCTAAATAAAACCCTTCCTTTGAATCTTTACTTCTGAAGATACACAAACAAAACCACTGTTTTTTCATCTAATAACTTATTTTCTTATAGGTTTTGCACCAACATTAAATAAGGGCACATTTAAGGATAATTACTCTATTCCCTTCCCCAAAAACAGGAGGACAGAGAGAAGATAGGTGAAGACCAAAAGCAATATTTTCTTTCTTAGCCCAAAGAAATCACCACAGCTGTCAAGCACAGACAAGTTATAAGTCAGAAATATATATTCTACTAAGTTGTTTTACTTTATATGACTTGGAGTATTTTAATTCCTCACTGAGTTGTTGCTGTTTTTGTTGTTTGTTTTAATGACTTATGGACTGATAGCTAAGAAGCTAGACTTTCAGTCCAAGATGTCAGAGAATTTACTTAGGATCCTGATTGTTCTTTCATCTCACTATGAAATCTCTATAGCTATTAGTTTTTGTGTTCTAGGTTCCAAAACTTGAGATAGAGTCTTAGTGTTTTTTTAACTTTCGTTTTTTTAATTATTTTTAAATGTTTTTAACATCTTTATTGGAATATAATTGCTTTACAATGGTGTGTTAGTTTCTGTTTTATAACAAAGTGAATCAGTTATACATATACATATGTTCCCATATCTCTTCCCTCTTGTGTCTCCCTCCCTCCCACCCTCCATATCCCACCCTTCTAGGTGGTCACAAGCACCGAGCTGATCTCCCTGTGCTATGCGGCTGCTTCCCACTAGCTATCTATGTTTGGTAATGTATATATGTCCATGCCACTGTCTCACTTTGTCACAGTGTACCCTTCCCCCTCCCCATATCCTCAAGTCCATTCTCTAGTAGGTTTGTGTATTTGTTCCCATCCTGTGCCTAGGTTCTTCATGACCTTTTTTCTTTTTTTTCTTATATTCTATATATATGTGTTAGCATACGGTATTTTTCTCTTTCTGACTTACTTCACTCTGTATGACAGACTCTAGGTCCATGCAGCTCACTACAAATAACTCAATTTCGTTTTTTTTTATGGCTGAGTAATATTCTATTGTATATATGTGCCACATATTCTTTATCCATTCATCTGTAGATGGACACTTAGGTTGCTTCCATATCCTCACTATTGTAAATAGAACTGCAATGAACATTTTGGTACATGACTCTTTGAATTATGGTTTTCTCAGAGAATATGCCCATTAGTGGAATTGATGTGTCGTATGGTAGTTCTATTTGTAGTTTTTTAAGGAACCTCCATACTGTTCTCCAAAGTGGCTGTATCAATGTACATTCCCACCAACAGTGCAAGAGGGTTCAATGTCCTCCACACCCTCTCCAGCATTTATTGTTTGTAGATTTTTTGTTGATGGCAATTCTGACCGGTGTGAGATGATATCTCATTGTAGTTTTGATTTGCATTTCTCTAATGATTAATGATGTTGAGCATTCTTTCATGTGTTTGTTGGCAATCTGTATATCTTCTTTGGAGAAATGTCTATTTGGGTTTTCTGCCCATTTTTGGACTGGGTTGTTTGCTTTTTTGATATTGAGCTGCAAGTGTTGCTTACATGTTTTGGAGATTAATCTTTTGTCAGCTGCTTCATCTGCAAATACTTTCTCCCATCTTGAGGGTTGTCTTTTGGTCTTTTTTATGGTTTCCTTTGCTGTGCAGAAGTTTTTAATTTTCATTAGGTCCCATTTGTTTATTTTTGATTTTATTTTCGTTTCCCTAGGAGGTCAGTCAAAAAGGATCTTGCTGTGAGTTATATCATAGCGTGTTCTGCCTATGTTTTCCTCTAAGAGTTTGATAGTGTCTGGCCTTACATTTAGGTCTTTAATCCATTTTGAGTTTATTTTTGTGTATGGTGTTAAGGAGTGTTCTAATTCCATAGTTTTAAATATACCTGTCCAGTTTTCCCAGAACCACTTATTGAAGAGGCTAACTTTTCTCTGTATATTCTTGCCTCCTTTATCAGAGATAAGGTGACAGTAGGTGCGTGGGTTTATCTATGGGTTTCTATCCTGTTCTATTGATTTATATTTCTGTTTTTGTGCTAGTATCATACCATTTTGATTACTGTAGCTTTGTAGTATAGTCTGGAGTCAGGGAGCCTGAGTCCTCCAGCTCCGTTTTTCTTTCTCAAGATTGTTTGGGTATTCGGGGTAGTTTGTGTTTCCATACAAATTGTGATTTTTTTTTTCTAGTTCTGTGAAAAATGTCAGTGGTAGTTTGATAGGGATTGCATTGAATGTGTAGATTGCTTTGGGTAGTAGAGTCATTTTCACAATGTTGATGCTTTCAATCCAAGAACATGGTATATGTCTCCATCTATTTGTATCATCTTTAATTTCCTTCATCAGTATCTTATAATTTTCTGCATACAGGTTTTTTGTCTCCTTAGGTAGGTTTATTCCTAGATATTTTATTCTTTTTGTTGCAACTGTTAATGGGAGTGATTTCTTAATTTCATTTTCAGATTTTTCATCATTAGTGTATAGGAATGTTAGATATTTCTGTGCATTAATTTAGCACCCTGATACTTTACCACATTCATTGATTAGCTTTAGTAGTTTTCTGGTAGCATCTTTAGGATTCTGTATGTATAGTATCATGTCATCTGCAAACAGTGACGGCTTTATTTCTTCTTTTCCGATTTGAATTCCTTTTATTTGTTTTTCTTCTCTGATTGCTGTGGCTAAAACTTCCAAAACTATGTTGAATAAGAGTGGGCAACCTTGTCTTGCTCCTGATCTTAGTGCAAATGGTTTCAGTTTTTCACCATTGAGGATGATGTTGTGTTTGGTTTGTCATATATGGCATTTATTATGTTGAGGAAAGTTCCCTCTATGTCTTTCTCTAGGGTGGTTATCATAAATTCAGATTGAATTTTGTCAAAACTTTCTCTGTATTGAGATGATCATATGTTTTTACTCCTTCAATTTGTTAATATGGTGCATCACATTGATTGATTTGTGTATATTGAAGAATCCTTGCATTCCTAGGATAAACCCCTCTTGATCATGGTGTTTGATCTTTTTAATGTGCTGTTGGATTCCGTTTGCTAGTATTTTGTAGAGGAGTTTAGCATCTATGTTTATCAGTGATATTGACGTGTAGTTTTCTTTCTTTGTGACATCTTTGTTTGGTTTTGGTATCAGGGTGATGGTGGCTTTGTAGAATGAGTTTGGGAGTGCTCCTCCCTCTGCTATATTTTGGAGAAGTTTGAGAAGGGTAGGTGTTAGCTCTTCTCTAATTGTTTGATAGAATTCGCCTGTGAAGCCATCTGGCCCTGGGCTTTTGCTTGTTGGAATATTTTTAATCACTTTCAATTTCAGTGCTTGTGATTGATCTGTTCATCTTTTCTTTTTCTTCCTGGTTCAGTCTTAGAAGGTTGTGCATTTCTAAGAATTTTTCCATTTCTTCCAGGTTGTCCATTTTATTGGCATAGAGCTCCTTTTAGTAATCTCTCATTATCCTATGTATTTCTGCAGTGTCAGTTGTTACTTCTCCTTTTTCATTTCTAATTCTATTGATTTGAGTCCTCTCCCTTTTTTCTTGATGAGTCTGGCTAATGATTAATCAATTTTGTTTATCTTCTCAAAGAACCAGCTTTTAGTTTTATTGATCTTTGCTATCATTTCTTTCATTTCTTTTTGATTTATTTCTGATCTGATCTTTATGATTTCTTTCCTTCTGCTAACTTTGGGTTTTTTTTTTTTTTTTTTTTTTTTGCGATAT